>NW_026947809.1:0-155000 GCF_034190915.1 Cavia porcellus
ACATCAAGGGGTGGTTCGCATTGTATGGGTGTGTGTTACAATACATTCACTAGTAGGAGTGAGAAAAACATCACGGGGTGGTGTGAATCGGAGGGTCTGAATTAGGATAGGCAGTGAGTGGCAATGTAGGATGGAGAAAAGCACAGCGGGTTGGTCAGCATGGGGAGGTCATGGAACATGCAGTGGCACTGTAGGATAGGTTTCTGAAAAACATCGTGGGGTGGTGCGCATTGTATGGGTGTGTGTTACATTACATTCACTAGTAGGAGTGCGAAAAACTCGGGTTGGTGCGCATTGTATGGATGTGTGTTACATTACATTCACTAGTAGGAGTGAGAAAAACATCACGGGGTGGTGCGAATCGGAGGGTCTGAATTAGGATAGGCAGTGAGTGGCAATGTAGGATGGAGAAAAGCACCGCGGCATGCTCAGCATGGGGAGGTCAGGGAATATGCAGTGGCAATGTAGGATAGGTTTCTGAAAAACATCGCCGGGTGGTGCGCATTGTATGGGTATGTGTTACATTACATTCACTAGGAGGAGTGAGAAAAACATCACGGGTTGGTGCGCATTGTATAGATGTGTGTTACATTACATTCACTAGTAGAAGTGAGAAAAACATCACGGGGTGGTGTGAATCGGAGGGTCTGAATTAGGATAGGCAGAGAGTGGCAATGTAGGATGGAGAAAAGCACCGCGGTGTGGTCAGCATGGGGAGGTCAGGGAACATGAAGTGGCAATGTAGGATAGTTTTCTGAAAAACATCGCGTTGTGGTGCGCATTGTATGGGTGTGTGTTACATTACATTCACTACTAGGAGTGAGAAAAACATCACGGGGTGGTTCGCATTGTATGGGTGTGTGTTACATTACATTAACTAGAAGGAGTGAGAAAAACATCACGGGGTGGTGTGAATCGCAGGGTCTGAATTAGGATAGGCAGTGAGTGGCAATGTAGGATGGAGAAAAGCACCGCGGGGTGGTCACCATGGGGAGGTCAGGGAACATGCAGTGGCAATGTAGGATATGTTTCTGAAAAATATCGCGGGGTGGTGCGCATTGTATGGGTGTGTGTTACATAACATTCACTAGTAGGAGTGAGAAAAACATCACGGGGTGGTGTGAATTGGAGGGTTTGAATTAGGATAGGCATTGAGTGGCAATGTAGAATGGAGAAAAGCACCGCGGTGTGGTCAGCATGGTGACGTCAGGGAACATGCAGTGGCAATGTAGGATAGGTTTCTGAAAAACATCGCGGTGTGGTGCACATTGTATGGGTGTGTGTTACATTACATTCAATAGTAGGAGTGAGAAAAACGTCACGGGGTGGTGCACATCGTATGGGTGTGTGTTACATTACATTCACTAGTAAGAGTGAGAAAAACATCACGAGGTGGTGCGCATTGTATGTGTGTGTGTTACATTACATTCACTAGTAGGAGTGAGAAAAACATCACGGGGTGGTGCGCATTGTATGGGTGTGTGTTACATTACATTCACTAGTAGGAGTGAGAAAAACATCAGGGGTGGTGTGAATCAGAGGGTCTGAATTAGGATAGGCAATCAGTGGCAATGTAGGATGGAGAAAAGCACCGCGGGGTGGTCACCATGGGGAGGTCAGGGAACATGCAGTGGCAATGTAGGACAGGTTTCTGAAAAACATCGTGGAGTGGTGTGCATTTTATGGGTGTGTGTTACATTACATTCACTAGTAGGAGTGAGAAAAACATCACGGGGTGGTGCGCATTGTATGGGTGTGTGTTACATTACATTCACTAGTAGGAGTGAGAAAAACATCACGGGGTGGTGCGCATTGTATGGGTGTGTGTTACATTGCATTCACTAGTAGGAGTGAGAAAAACATCTCGGGGTGGTGTGAATCGGAGGGTCTGATTTAGGATAGGCAGTGAGTGGCAATGTCGGGTGGAGAAAAACACCGCGGGGTCGTCAGCATGGGGAGGTCAGGGAACATGCAGTGGCAATGTAGGATAGGTTTCTGAAAAACATCGCGGCGTTGTGGGCATTGTATGGGTGTGTGTTACATTACATTCATTAGTAGGAGTGAGAAAAACATCACGGGGTGGTGCGCATTGTATGGGTGTGTGTTATATTACATTCACTAGAAGGAGTGAGAAAAACATCACGGGGTGGTGTGAATCAGAGGGTCTGAATTAGGATAGGCAGTGAGTGGCAATGTAGGATGGAGAAAAGCACAGCGGGGTGGTCAGCATGGGGAGGTCAGGGAACATGCAGTGGCACTGTAGGATAGGTTTCTGAAAAACATCGTGTGGTGGTGCGCATTGTATGGGTGTGTGTTACATTACATTCACTAGTAGGAGTGAGAAAAACTCGGGTTGGTGCGCATTGTATGGATGTGTGTTACATTACATTCACTAGTAGGAGTGAGAAAAACATCACGGGGTGGTGTGAATCGGAGGGTCTGAATTAGGATAGGCAGTGAGTGGCAATGTAGAATGGAGAAAAGCACCGCGGTGTGGTCAGAATGGGGATGTCATGGAACATGCAGTGGCAATGTGCGATAGGTTTCTGAAAAACATCGCGGGGTGGTGCGCATTGTATGGGTGTGTGTTACATTACATTCACTAGTAGGAATGAGAAAAACATCACGGGGTGGTGCGCATTGTATGGGTGTGTGTTACATTACATTCACTAGTAGGAGTGAGAAACACATCATGCAGTGGTGCGCATTGTATGGGTGTGTGTTACATTACATTCACTAGTAGGGGTGAGAAAAACATCACGGGGTGGTGTGAATCGGAGGGTCTGAATTAGTATAGGCAGTGAGTGGCAATGTAGGATGGAGAAAAGCACCACGGGGTGGTCAGCATGGGGAGGAAAGGGAACATGCAGGGGCAATGTAGGATACGTTTCTGAAAAACATCGTGGGGTGGTGCGCATTGTATGGGTGTGTGTTACATTACATACACTAGTAGGAGTGAGAAAAACACGGGTTGGTGCGCATTGTATGGGTGTGTGTTACATTACATTCACTAGTAGGAGTGAGAAAAACATCACGGTGTCGTGTGAATCGGAGGGTCTGAATTAGGATAGGCTTTGAGTGGCAATGTAGGATGGAGAAAAGCACCGAGGGGTGGTCAGCATGGGGAGGTCAGGGAACATGCAGTGGCAATGTAGGATAGTTTTCTGAAAAACATCGCACGGTGCTGCGCATTGTATGGGTGTGTGTTACATTACATTCACTAGTAGGAGTGAGAAAAATATCACGTGGTGGTTCGCATTGTATGGGTGTGTGTTACATTACATTCACTAGTAGGAGTGAGAAAAACATCACGGGGTGGTGTGAATCGGAGGGTCTGAATTAGGATAGGCAGTGAGTGGCAATGAAGGATGGAGAAAAGCACCGCGGGTCGTCAGCATGGGGAGGTCAGGGAACATGCAGTGGCAAAGTAGAATAGGTTTCTGAAAAACATCGCGGGGTGGTGCGCATTGTATGGGTGTGTGTTACATTATATTCCCGAGTAGGAATGAGAAAAACATCACGGGGTGGTGCGCATTGTATGGGTGTGTGTTACATTACATTCAGTAGTAGGAGTGAGAAAAACATCACGGGGTGGTGCGCATTGTATGGGTGTGTGTTACATTACATTCACTAGTAGAAGTGAGGAAAACATCACGGGGTGGTGTGAATTAGAGGGTCCGAATTAGGATAGGCAGTGAGTGGCAATGTAGGATGGAGAAAAGCACCACGGGGTGGTCAGCATGGGGAGTTTAGGGAACATGCAGTGGCAATGTAGGATAGCTTTCTGAAAAATATCGCGGGGTGGTGCGCATTGTATGGGTGTGTGTTACATTACATTCACTAGTAGGAGTGAGAAAAACATCATGGGATGGTGTGATTCGGAGGGTCTGAATTAGGATAGGCACTGAGTGGCAATGTAGGATGGAGAAAAGCACCGCGGGGTGGTCAGCATGGGGAGGTCAGGGAACATGAAGTGGCAATGAACGATAGTTTTCTGAAAAACATCATGGGGTGGTGCGCATTGTATGGGTGTGTGTTACATTACATTCACTAGTAGGAGTGAGAAAAACATCACGGGGTGGTTTGAATCGGAGGGTCTGAATTAGTACAGGCAGTGAGTGGCAATGTAGGATGGAGAAAATCATCGCGGGCTGCTCAGCATGGGGAGGTCAGGGAACATGCAGTAGCAATGTAGGATAGGTTTCTGAAAAACATCGCGGTGTGGTGCGCATTGTATGCGTGTGTGTTACATTACATTCACTAGTAGGAGTGAGAAAAACATCACGGGGTGGTGTGAATCGGAGGGTCTGAATTAGAATAGGCAGTGAGTGGCAATGTAGGATGGAGAAACGCACCGCGGGGTGCTCAGCATGGGGAGGTCAGGGAACATGCAGTGGCAATGTAGGATAGGTTTCTGAAAAACATCGCGGGGTAGTGCGCATTGTATGGGTGTGTGTTACATTACATTCACTAGTAGGAGTGAGAAAAACATCATGCGGTGGTGCGCATTGTATGGGTGTGTGTTACATTACATTCACTAGTAGGAGTGAGAAAAACATCACGGGGTGGTGCGCATTGTATGGGTGTGTGTTACATTACAGTCACTAGTAGGAGTGAGAAAAACATCACGCAGTGGTGCGCATTGTATGGGTGTGTGTTACATTACATTCACTAGTAGGAGTGAGAAAAACATCACGGGGTGGTGCGCATTGTATGCGTTTGTGTTACATTACATTCACTAGTAGGAGTGAGAAAAACATCACAGGGTTGTGTGAATCGGACGGTCTGAATTAGGATAGGCAGTGAGTGGCAATGAAGCATGGAGAAAAGCACCGCGGGGTGGTCAGCATGGGGAGGTCAGGGAACATGCAATGGCAATGTAGGATAGGTATCTGAAAAACATCGCGGGGTGGTGCGCATTGTATGAGTGTGTG
This sequence comes from Cavia porcellus, assembly GCF_034190915.1. Classification (NCBI taxonomy): domain Eukaryota; kingdom Metazoa; phylum Chordata; class Mammalia; order Rodentia; family Caviidae; genus Cavia; species Cavia porcellus. Next base: position 4,935 of record NW_026947809.1, read on the forward strand.
TTACATTACATTCACTAGTAGGAGTGACAAAAACATCACGGGGTGGTGTGAATTGGAGGGTCTGAATTAGGATAGGCAGTGAGTGGCAATGTCGGATGGAGAAAAGCACCGCGGGTCCGTCAGCATGGGGAGGTCAGGGAACATGCAGTGGCAAAGTAGGATAGGTTTCTGAAAAACATCGGGGGGTGCTGCGCATTGTATGGGTGTGTGTTATATTACATTCACTAGTAGGAGTGAGCAAAACATCACGGGGTTGTGCGCATTGTATGGGTTTGTGTTACATTACATTCACTAGTAGGAGTGAGAAAAACATCACGGGGTGGTGTGAATCAGAGAGTCTGAATTAGGTTAGGCCGTGAGTAGCAATGTAGGATGGAGAAAAGCACCGAGGGGTGGTCAGAATGGGGAGGTCATGTAACATGCAATGGCAATGTAGGATAGGTTTCTGAAAAACATCGCGGGGTGGTGCGCATTGTATGGGTGTGTGTTACATTACATTCACTAGTAGGAGTGAGAAAAACATCACGGGGTGGTGCGCATTGTATGGGTGTGTGTTACATTACATTCACTAGTAGGAGTGAGAAAAACATCACACGGTGGTGCGCATTGTATGGGTGTGTGTTACATTACATTCACAAGTAGGAGTGAGAAAAACATCACGGGGTGGTGTGAATCGGAGGGTCTGAATTAGGATAGGCAGTGAGTGGCAATGTAGGATGGAGAAAAGCACCGCGGGGTGGTCAGCATGGGGAAGTAAGGGAACATGCAGTGGCAATGTAGGATAGGTTTCTGAAAAATATCTCGGGGTGGTGCGCATTGTATGGGTGTGTGTTACATTACATTCACTACTAGGAGTGAGAAAAACATCACGGGGTGGTGTGAATCAGAGGGTCTGAATTAGGATAGGCAGTGAGTGGCAATGTAGGAAGGAGAAAAGCACCGCGGGGTGGTCACCATGTGGAGGTCAGGGAACATGCAGTGGCAATGTAGGATAGGTTTCTGAAAAACATCGTGGGGTGGTGCGCATTGTATAGGTGTGTGTTATATTACATTCACTAGTAGGAGTGAGAAAAACATCACGGGGTGGTGCGCATTGTATGGGTGTGTGTTACATTACATTCACTAGTAGGAGTGAGAAAAACATCACGGGGTAGTGCGCAATGTATGGGTGTGTGTTACATTACATTCACTAGTAGGATTGAGAAAAACATCACGGTGTGGTGCGCATTGTATTGGTGTGTGTTACATTACATTCACTAGTAGGAGTGAGAAAAACATCACGGGGTGGTGTGAATCGGAGGGTCTGATTTAGGATAGGCAGTGAGTGGCAATGTCAGATGGAGAAAAACACCGCGGGGTGGTCAGCATGGGGAGGTCAGGGATCATGCAGTGGCAATGTAGGATAGGTTTCTGAAAAACATCGCGGCGTGGTGGGCATTGTATGGGTGTGTGTTACATTACATTCACTAGAAGGAGTGAGAAAAACATCACGGGGTTGTGTGAATCGGAGGGTCTGAATTAGGATAGGCAGTGAGTGGCAATGTAGGATGGAGAAAAGCACCACGGGGTGGTCAGCATGGGGAGGTAAGGGAACATGCAGGGGCAATGTAGGATACGTTTCTGAAAAACATCGTGGGGTGGTGCGCATTGTATGGGTGTGTGTTACATTACATTCACTAGTAGGAGTGAGAAAAACACGGGTTGGTGCGCATTGTATGGATGTGTGATACATTACATTCACTAGTAGGAGTGAGAAAAACATCACGGTGTGGTGTGAATCGGAAGGTCTGAATTAGGATAGGCATTGAGTGGCAATGAAGGATGGAGAAAAGCACCGCGGGTCGTCAGCATGGGGAGGTCAGTCAACATGCAGTGGCAAAGTAGAATAGGTTTCTGAAAAACATCGCGGGGTGGTGCGCATTGTATGGGTGTGTGTTACATTACATTCACGAGTAGGAGTGAGAAAAACATCAAGGGGTGGTGCGCATTGTATGGGTGTGTGTTACATTACATTCAGTAGTAGGAGTGAGAAAAACATCACGGGGTGGTGCGCATTGTATGGGTGTGTGTTACATTACATTCACTAGTAGAAGTGAGGAAAACATCACGGGGTGGTGTGAATTAGAGGGTCCGGATTAGGATAGGCAGTGAGTGGCAATGTAGGATGGAGAAAAGCACCGCGGTGTGGTCAGAATGGGGATGTCATGGAACATGCAGTGGCAATGTGCGATAGGTTTCTGAAAAACATCGCGGGGTGGTGCGCATTGTATGGGTGTGTGTTACATTACATTCACTAGTAGGAATGAGAAAAACATCACGGGGTGGTGCGCATTGTATGGGTGTGTGTCACATTACATTCACTAGTAGGAGTGAGAAAAACATCATGCAGTGGTGCGCATTGTATGGGTGTGTGTTACATTACATTCACTAGTAGGGGTGAGAAAAACATCACGGGGTGGTGTGAATCGGAGGGTCTGAATTAGTATAGGCAGTGAGTGGCAATGTAGATGGAGAAAAGCACCGCGGTGTGGTCAGCATGGGGAGTTCAGGGAACATGCAGTGGCAATGTAGGATAGCTTTCTGAAAAATATCGCGGTGTGGTGCGCATTGTATGGGTGTGTGTTACATTACATTCACTAGTAGGAGTGAGAAAAACATCATGGGGTGGTGCGCATTGTATGGGTGTGTGTTACATTACATTCACTAGTAGGAGTGAGAAAAACATCACGGGGTGGTGCGCATTGTATGGGTGTGTGTTACATTACATTCACTAGTAGGAGTGAGAAAAACATCACGCAGTGGTGCGCATTGTATGGGTGTGTGTTACATTACATTCACTAGTAGGAGTGAGAAAAACATCACGGGGTGGTGCGCATTGTATGCGTTTGTGTTACATTACATTCACTAGTAGGAGTGAGAAAAACATCACAGGGTTGTGTGAATCGGACGGTCTGAATTAGGATAGGCAGTGAGTGGCAATGAAGCATGGAGAAAAGCACCGCGGGGTGGTCAGCATGGGGAGATCAGGGAACATGCAATGGCAATGTAGGATAGGTTTCTGAAAAACATCGCGGGGTGGTGCGCATTGTATGGGTGTGTGTTATATTACATTCACTAGTAGGAGTGACAAAAACATCACGGGGTGGTGTGAATTGGAGGGTCTGAATTAGGATAGGCAGTGAGTGGCAATGAAGGAGGGAGAAAAGCACCGCGGGTCCGTCAGCATGGGGAGGTCAGGGAACATGCAGTGGCAAAGTAGGATAGGTTTCTGAAAAACATCGGGGGGTGCTGCGCATTGTATGGGTGTGTGTTACATTACAATCACTAGTAGGAGTGAGCAAAACATCACGGGGTTGTGCGCATTGTATGGGTTTGTGTTACATTACATTCACTAGTAGGAGTGAGAAAAACATCACGGGGTGGTGTGAATCAGAGAGTCTGAATTAGGTTAGGCCGTGAGTAGCAATGTAGGATGGAGAAAAGCACCGAGGGGTGGTCAGAATGGGGAGGTCATGGAACATGCAGTGGCAATGTAGGATAGGTTTCTGAAAAACATCGCGGGGTGGTGCGCATTGTATGGGTGTGTGTTACATTACATTCACTAGTAGGAGTGAGAAAAACATCACGGGGTGGTGCGCATTGTATGGGTGTGTGTTACATTACATTCACTAGTAGGAGTGAGAAAAACATCACGCGGTGGTGCGCATTGTATGGGTGTGTGTTACATTACATTCACAAGTAGGAGTGAGAAAATCATCACGGTGTGGTGTGAATCGGAGGGTCTGAATTAGGATAGGCAGTGAGTGGCAATGTAGGATGGAGAAAAGCACCGCGGGGTGGTCAGCATGGGGAAGTCAGGGAACATGCAGTGGCAATGTAGGATAGGTTTCTGAAAAATATCTCGGGGTGGTGCGCATTGTATGGGTGTGTGTTACATTACATTCACTAGTAGGAGTGAGAAAAACATCACGGGGTGGTGTGAATCGGAGGGTCTGAATTAAGATAGGGAGTGAGTGGCAATGTAGGATGGAGAAAAGCACCGCGCGGTGGTCAGCATGGGGAGGTCAGGGAACATGCAGTGGCAATGAACAATAGTTTTCTGAAAAACATCATGGGGTGGTGCGCATTGTATGGGTGTGTGTTACATTACATTCACTAGTAGGGGTGAGAAAAACATCACGGGGTGGTGTGAATCAGAGGGTCTGAATTAGGATAGGCAGTGAGTGGCAATGTAGGATGGAGAAAAGCACCGCGGGGTGGTCAGCATGGGGAGGTCAGGGAACATGCAGTGGCAATGTAGGATAGGTTTCTGAAAAACATCGCGGGGTGGTGCGCATTGTATGGGTGTGTGTCACATTACATTCACTAGTAGGAGTGAGAAAAACATCACGGGGTGGTGCGCATTGTATCGGTGTGTGTTACATTACATTCACTAGTAGGAGTGAGAAATACATCACGGGGTGGTGCGCATTGTATGGGTGTGTGTTACATTACATTCAATAGTAGGAGTGAGAAAAACATCACGCAGTGGTGCGCATTGTATGGGTGTGTGTTACATTACATTCACTAGTAGGGGTGAGAAAAACATCACGGGGTGGTGTGAATCGGAGGGTCTGAATTAGTATAGGCAGTGAGTGGCAATGTAGATGGAGAAAAGCACCGCGGTGTGGTCAGCATGGGGAGTTCAGGGAACATGCAGTGGCAATGTAGGATAGCTTTCTGAAAAATATCGCGGGGTGGTGCGCATTGTATGGGTGTGTGTTACATTACATTCACTAGTAGGAGTGAGAAAAACATCACGGGATGGTGTGATTCGGAGGGTCTGAATTAGGATAGGCACTGAGTGGCAATGTAGGATGGAGAAAAGCACCGCGGGGTGGTCAGCATGGGGAGGTCAGGGAACATGAAGTGGCAATGAACGATAGTTTTCTGAAAAACATCACGGGGTGGTGCGCATTGTATGGGTGTGTGTTACATTACATTCACTAGTAGGAGTGAGAAAAACATCACGGGGTGGTGTGAATCGGAGGGTCTGAATTAGTACAGGCAGTGAGTGGCAATGTAGGATGGAGAAAATCATCGCGGGCTGGTCAGCATGGGGAGGTCAGGGAACATGCAGTAGCAATGTAGGATAGGTTTCTGAAAATCATCGCGGGGTGGTGCGCATTGTATGGGTGTGTGTTACATTACATTCACTAGTAGGAGTGAGAAAAACATCATGGGGTGGTGCGCATTGTATGGGTGTGTGTTACATTACATTCACTAGTAGGAGTGAGAAAAACATCACGGCGTGGTGTGAATCGGAGGGTCTGAATTAGGATAGGCAGTGAGTGGCAATGTAGGATGGAGAAAAGCATCGCGGGGTGGTCAGCATGGGGACGTCAGGGAACATGCAGTGGCAATGTAGGATAGGTTTCTAAAAAACATCGCGGGGTGGTGCACATTATATGGGTGTGTGTTACATAACATTCACTAGTAGGAGTGAGAAAAACATCACGGGGTGGTGCGCATTGTATGGGTGTGTGTTACATTACATTCAATAGTAGGAGTGAGAAAAACATCACGCAGTGGTGCGCATTGTATGGGTGTGTGTTACATTACATTCACTAGTAGGGGTGAGAAAAACATCACGGGGTGGTGTGAATCGGAGGGTCTGAATTAGTATAGGCAGTGAGTGGCAATGTAGATGGAGAAAAGCACCGCGGTGTGGTCAGCATGGGGAGTTCAGGGAACATGCAGTGGCAATGTAGGATAGCTTTCTGAAAAATATCGCGGGGTGGTGCGCATTGTATGGGTGTGTGTTACATTACATTCACTAGTAGAAGTGAGAAAAACATCACGGGATGGTGTGATTCTGAGGGTTTGAATTAGGATAGGCACTGAGTGGCAATGTAGGATGGAGAAAAGCACCGCGGGGTGGTCAGCATGGGGAGGTCAGGGAACATGAAGTGGCAATGAACGATAGTTTTCTGAAAAACATCACGGGGTGGTGCGCATTGTATGGGTGTGTGTTACATTACATTCACTAGTAGGAGTGAGAAAAACATCACGGGGTGGTGTGAATCGGAGGGTCTGAATTAGTACAGGCAGTGAGTGGCAATGTAGGATGGAGAAAATCATCGCGGGCTGGTCAGCATGGGGAGGTCAGGGAACATGCAGTAGCAATGTAGGATAGGTTTCTGAAAAACATCGCGGGGTAGTGCGCATTGTATGCGTGTGTGTTACATTACATTCACTAGTAGGAGTGAGAAAAACATCACGGGGTGGTGTGAATCGGAGGGTCTGAATTAGAATAGGCAGTGAGTGGCAATGTAGGATGGAGAAACGCACCGCGGGGTGGTCAGCATGGGGAGGTCAGGGAACATGCAATGGCAATGTAGGATAGGTTTCTGAAAAACATCGCGGGGTGGTGCGCATTGTATGGGTGTGTGTTACATTACATTCACTAGTAGGAGTGAGAAAAACATCATGGGGTGGTGCGCTTTGCATGGGTGTGTGTTACATTACATTCACTAGTAGGAGTGAGAAAAACATCACGGTGTGGTGCGCATTGTATGGGTGTGTGTTACATTACATTCAATAGTAGGAGTGAGAAAAACATCACGCAGTGGTGCGCATTGTATGGGTGTGTGTTACATTACATTCACTAGTAGGAGTGATAAAAACATCACGGGGTGGTGCGCATTGTATGGGTTTGTGTTACATTACATTCACTAGTAGGAGTGAGAAAAACATCACAGGGTTCTGTGAATCGGACGGTCTGAATTAGGATAGGCAGTGAGTGGCAATGAAGCATGGAGAAAAGCACCGCGGGGTGGTCTGCATGGGGAGGTCAGGGAACATGCAATGGCAATGTAGGATAGGTTTCTGAAAAACATCGCGGGGTGGTGCGCATTGTATGGTTGTGTATTACATTACATTCTCTAGTAGGAGTGAGAAAAACATCACGGGGTGGTGTGAATCGGAGGGTCTGAATTAGGATAGGCAGTGAGTGGCAATGAAGGATGGAGAAAAGCACCGCGGGTCCGTCAGCATGGGGAGGTCAGGGAACATGCAGTGGCAAAGTAGGATAGGATTCTGAAAAACATCGGGGGGTGCTGCGCATTGTATGGGTGTGTGTTACATTACATTCACTAGTAGGAGTGAGCAAAACATCATGGGGTTGTGCGCATTGTATGGGTTTGTGTTACATTACATTCACTAGTAGGAGTGAGAAAAACATCACGGGGTGGTGCGCATTGTATGGGTGTGTGTTACATTACATTCACTAGTAGGAGTGAGAAAAACATCACGCGGTGGTGCGCATTGTATGGGTGTGTGTTACATTACATTCACTAGTAGGAGTGAGAAAAACATCACGCGGTGGTGCGCATTGTATGGGTGTGTGTTACATTACATTCACAAGTAGGAGTGAGAAAATCATCACGGGGTGGTGTGAATCGGAGGGTCTGAATTAGGATAGGCAGTGAGTGGCAATGTAGGATGGAGAAAAGCACCGCGGGGTGGTCAGCATGGGGAAGTCAGGGAACATGCAGTGGCAATGTAGGATAGGTTTCTGAAAAATATCTCGGGGTGGTGCGCATTGTATGGGTGTGTGTTACATTACATTCACTAGTAGGAGTGAGAAAAACATCACGGGGTGGTGTGAATCGGAGGGTCTGAATTAAGATAGGGAGTGAGTGGCAATGTAGGATGGAGAAAAGCACCGCGCGGTTGTCAGCATGGGGAGGTCAGGGAACATGCAGTGGCAATGAACAATAGTTTTCTGAAAAACATCATGGGGTGGTGCGCATTGTATGGGTGTGTGTTACATTACATTCACTAGTAGGGGTGAGAAAAACATCACGAGGTGGTGTGAATCAGAGGGTCTGAATTAGGATAGGCAGTGAGTGACAATGTAGGATGGAGAAAAGCACCGCGGGGTGGTCAGCATGGGGAGGTCAGGGAACATGCAGTGGCAATGTAGGATAGGTTTCTGAAAAACATCGCGGGGTGGTGCGCATTGTATGGGTGTGTGTCACATTACATTCACTAGTAGGAGTGAGAAAAACATCACGGGGTGGTGCGCATTGTATCGGTGTGTGTTACATTACATTCACTAGTAGGAGTGAGAAATACATCACGGGGTGGTGCGCATTGTATGGGTGTGTGTTACATTACATTCAATAGTAGGAGTGAGAAAAACATCACGCAGTGGTGCGCATTGTATGGGTGTGTGTTACATTACATTCACTAGTAGGGGTGAGAAAAACATCACGGGGTGGTGTGAATCGGAGGGTCTGAATTAGTATAGGCAGTGAGTGGCAATGTAGATGGAGAAAAGCACCGCGGTGTGGTCAGCATGGGGAGTTCAGGGAACATGCAGTGGCAATGTAGGATAGCTTTCTGAAAAATATCGCGGGGTGGTGCGCATTGTATGGGTTTGTGTTACATTACATTCACTAGTAGGAGTGAGAAAAACATCACGGGATGGTGTGATTCGGAGGGTCTGAATTAGGATAGGCACTGAGTGGCAATGTAGGATGGAGAAAAGCACCGCGGGTTGGTCAGCATGGGGAGGTCAGGGAACATGAAGTGGCAATGAACGATAGTTTTCTGAAAAACATCACGGGGTGGTGCGCATTGTATGGGTGTGTGTTACATTACATTCACTAGTAGGAGTGAGAAAAACATCACGGGGTGGTGTGAATCGGAGGGTCTGAATTAGTACAGGCAGTGAGTGGCAATGTAGGATGGAGAAAATCATCGCGGGCTGGTCAGCATGGGGAGGTCAGGGAACATGCAGTAGCAATGTAGGATAGGTTTCTGAAAAACATCGCGGGGTAGTGCGCATTGTATGCGTGTGTGTTACATTACATTCACTAGTAGGAGTGAGAAAAACATCACGGGGTGGTGTGAATCAGAGGGTCTGAATTAGAATAGGCAGTGAGTGGCAATGTAGGATGGAGAAACGCACCGCGGGGTGGTCAGCATGGGGAGGTCAGGGAACATGCAGTGGCAATGTAGGATAGGTTTCTGAAAAACATCGCGGGGTGGTGCGCATTGTATGGGTGTGTGTTACATTACATTCACTAGTAGGAGTGAGAAAAACATCATGGGGTGGTGCGCATTGTATGGGTGTGTGTTACATTACATTCACTAGTAGGAGTGAGAAAAACATCACGGCGTGGTGTGAATCGGAGGGTCTGAATTAGGATAGGCAGTGAGTGGCAATGTAGGATGGAGAAAAGCATCGCGGGGTGGTCAGCATGGGGACGTCAGGGAACATGCAGTGGCAATGTAGGATAGGTTTCTAAAAAACATCGCGGGGTGGTGCACATTATATGGGTGTGTGTTACATAACATTCACTAGTAGGAGTGAGAAAAACATCACGGGGTGGTGCGCATTGTATGGGTGTGTGTTACATTACATTCAATAGTAGGAGTGAGAAAAACATCACGCAGTGGTGCGCATTGTATGGGTGTGTGTTACATTACATTCACTAGTAGGGGTGAGAAAAACATCACGGGGTGGTGTGAATCGGAGGGTCTGAATTAGTATAGGCAGTGAGTGGCAATGTAGATGGAGAAAAGCACCGCGGTGTGGTCAGCATGGGGAGTTCAGGGAACATGCAGTGGCAATGTAGGATAGCTTTCTGAAAAATATCGCGGGGTGGTGCGCATTGTATGGGTGTGTGTTACATTACATTCACTAGTAGAAGTGAGAAAAACATCACGGGATGGTGTGATTCTGAGGGTCTGAATTAGGATAGGCACTGAGTGGCAATGTAGGATGGAGAAAAGCACCGCGGGGTGGTCAGCATGGGGAGGTCAGGGAACATGAAGTGGCAATGAACGATAGTTTTCTGAAAAACATCACGGGGTGGTGCGCATTGTATGGGTGTGTGTTACATTACATTCACTAGTAGGAGTGAGAAAAACATCACGGGGTGGTGTGAATCGGAGGGTCTGAATTAGTACAGGCAGGGAGTGGCAATGTAGGATGGAGAAAATCATCGCGGGCTGGTCAGCATGGGGAGGTCAGGGAACATGCAGTAGCAATGTAGGATAGGTTTCTGAAAAACATCGCGGGGTAGTGCGCATTGTATGCGTGTGTGTTACATTACATTCACTAGTAGGAGTGAGAAAAACATCACGGGGTGGTGTGAATCGGAGGGTCTGAATTAGAATAGGCAGTGAGTGGCAATGTAGGATGGAGAAACGCACCGCGGGTTGGTCAGCATGGGGAGGTCAGGGAACATGCAGTGGCAATGTAGGATAGGTTTCTGAAAAACATCGCGGGGTGGTGCGCATTGTATGGGTGTGTGTTACATTACATTCACTAGTAGGAGTGAGAAAAACATCATGGGGTGGTGCGCTTTGCATGGGTGTGTGTTACATTACATTCACTAGTAGGAGTGAGAAAAACATCACGGTGTGGTGCGCATTGTATGGGTGTGTGTTACATTACATTCACTAGTAGGAGTGAGAAAAACATCACGCAGTGGTGCGCATTGTATGGGTGTGTGTTACATTACATTCACTAGTAGGAGTGATAAAAACATCACGGGGTGGTGCGCATTGTATGGGTTTGTGTTACATTACATTCACTAGTAGGAGTGAGAAAAACATCACAGGGTTCTGTGAATCGGACGGTCTGAATTAGGATAGGCAGTGAGTGGCAATGAAGCATGGAGAAAAGCACCGTGGGGTGGTCTGCATGGGGAGGTCAGGGAACATGCAATGGCAATGTAGGATAGGTTTCTGAAAAACATCGCGGGGTGGTGCGCATTGTATGGTTGTGTATTACATTACATTCTCTAGTAGGAGTGAGAAAAACATCACGGGGTGGTGTGAATCGGAGGGTCTGAATTAGGATAGGCAGTGAGTGGCAATGTAGGATGGAGAAAAGCACCGCGGGGTGGTCAGCATGGGGAGGTCAGGGAACATGCAGTGGCAATGTAGGATAGGTTTCTGAAAAATATCTCGGGGTGGTGCGCATTGTATGGGTGTGTGTTACATTACATTCACTAGTAGGAGTGAGAAAAACATCACGGGGTGGTGTGAATCGGAGGGTCTGAATTAAGATAGGGAGTGAGTGGCAATGTAGGATGGAGAAAAGCACCGCGGGGTGGTCAGCATGGGGAGGTCAGGGAACATGCAGTGGCAATGAACGATAGTTTTCTGAAAAACATCATGGGGTGGTGCGCATTGTATGGGTGTGTGTCACATTACATTCACTAGTAGGAGTGAGAAAAACATCACGGGGTGGTGCGCATTGTATCGGTGTGTGTTACATTACATTCACTAGTAGGAGTGAGAAAAACATCACGGCGTGGTGTGAATCGGAGGGTCTAAATTAGGATAGGCAGTGAGTGGCAATGTAGGATGGAGAAGAGCATCGCGGGGTGGTCAGCATGGGGACGTCAGGGAACATGCAGTGGCAATGTAGGATAGGTTTCTGAAAAACATCGCGGGGTGGTGCACATTATATGGGTGTGTGTTACATAACATTCACTAGTAGGAGTGAGAAAAACATCACGGGGTGGTGTGAATCGGAGGGTCTTATTTAGGATAGGCAGTGAGTGGCAATGTCGGATGGAGAAAAGCACCGCGCGGTGGTCAGCATGGGGAGGTCAGGGAACATGCAGTGGCAATGTAGGATAGGTTTCTGAAAAACATCCCGGGGTGGTGCGCATTGTATGGGTGTGTGTTACATTACATTCACTAGTAGGGGTGAGAAAAACATCACGGCGTGGTGCGCATTGTATGGGTGTGTGTTACATTACATTCACTAGAAGGAGTGAGAAAAACATCACGGGGTGGTGTGATTCAGAGGGTCTGAATTAGGATAGGCAGTGAGTGGCAATGTAGGATGGATAAAAGCACTGCGGGGTGGTCAGCATGGGGAGGTCAGGGAACATGCAATGGCAATGTAGGATAGGTTTCTGAAAAACATCGCGGGGTTGTGCGCATTGTATGGTTGTGTGTTACATTACATTCACTAGTAGGAGTGAGAAAAACATCACGGGGTGGTGTGAATCGGAGGGTCTGAATAAGGATAGGTAGTGAGTGGCACTGTAGGATGGATAAAAGCACCGCGGGTCCGTCAGCATCGGAAGGTCAGGGAACATGCAGTGGCAAAGTAGGATAGGTTTCTGAAAAACATCGCGGGGTGGTGCGCATTGTATGGGTGTGTGTTACATTACATTCACTAGTAGGAGTGAGAAAAACATCACGGGGTGGTTCGCATTGTATGGGTGTGTGTTACATTACATTCACTAGTAGGAGTGAGAAAAACATCACGGGGTGGTGTGCATTGTATGGGTGTGTGTTACATTACATTCACTAGTAGAAGTGAGAAAAATATCACGGGGTGGTGTGCATTGTATGGGTGTGTGTTACATTACATTCACTAGTAGAAGTGAGAAAAACATCACGGGGTGGTGTGAATCGGAGGGTCTGAATTAGGATAGGCAGTGAGTGGCAAAGTAGGATGGAGAAAAGCACCGCGGGGTGGTCAGCATGGGGAGGTCAGGGAACATGAAGTGGCAATGTAGGATAGTTTTTTGAAAAACAACGCGGGGTGGTGCGCATTGTATGGGTGTGTGTTACATTACATTCACTACTAGGAGTGAGAAAAACATCACGGGGTTTTTCGCATTGTATGGGTGTGTGTTACATTACATTCACTAGTAGGAGTGAGAAAAACATCACGGGGTGGTGTGAATCGGAGGGTCTGAATTAGGATAGGCAGTGAGTGGCAATGTAGGATGGAGAAAAGCACCGCGGGGTGGTCAGCATGGCAGGTCAGGGAACATGCAGTGGCATGTAGGATAGGTTTCTGAAAAACATCGCGGGTTGGTGCACATTGTATGGGTGTGTGTTACATTTCATTCACTAGTAGGAGTGAGAAAAACATCACGGGGTGGTGTGAATCGGAGGGTCTGAATTAGGATAGGCAGTGAGTGGCAATGTAGGATGGAGAAAAGCACCGCGGAGTGCTCAGCAAGGGGGGGTCAGGGAAGATGCAGTGGCAATGTAGGACAGGTTTCTAAAAAACATCGCGTGGTGGTGCGCATTGTATGGGTGTGTGTTACATTACATTCACTAGTAGGAGTGAGAAAAACATCACGGGTTGGTGCGCATTGTATGGATGTGTGTTACATTACATTCACTAGTAGAAGAGAGAAAACATCACGGGGTGGTGTGAATCGGAGGGTCTGAATTAGGATAGGCAGTGAGTGGCAATATAGGATGGAGAAAAACACCGCGGGGTGGTCAGCCTGGGGAGGTCAGGGAACATGAAGTGGCCATGTAGGATAGTTTTCTGAAAAATAACGCGGGGTGGTGCGCATTGTATGGGTGTGTGTTACATTGCATTCACTACTAGGAGTGAGAAAAACATCACGGGGTTTTTCGCATTATATCGGTGTGTGTTACATTACATTCACTACTAGGAGTGAGAAAAACATCACGGGGTGGTGTGAATCGGAGGGTGTGAATTAGGATAGGCAGTGAGTGGCAATGTAGGATGGAGAAAAGCACCGCGGGGTGGTCTCCATGGGGAGGTCAGTGAACATGCTGTGACAATGTAGGATAGGTTTCTGAAAAACATCGCGGGGTGGTGCGCATTGTATGGGTGTGTGTTACATTACATTCACTAGTAGGAGTGAGAAAAACATCACGGGGTGGTGTGAATTGGAGGGTTTGCATTAGGATAGGCAGTGAGTGGCAATGTAGGATGCAGAAAAGCACCGCGGGGTGGTCAGCATGGGGACGTCAGGGAACATGCAGTGGCAATGTAGGATAGGTTTCTGAAAAACATCGCGTGGTGGTGCACATTGTATGGGTGTGTGTTATATAACATTCACTAGTAGGAGTGAGAAAAACATCACGGGGTGGTGTCAATCGGAGGGTCTGATTTAGGATAGGCAGTGAGTGGCAATGTCAGATGGAGAAAAGCACCGCGGGTTGGTCAGCATGCGGTGGTCAGGGAACATGCAGTGGCAATGTAGGATAGGTTTCTGAAAAACATCGCGGGGTGGTGCGCATTGTATGGGTGTGTGTTACATTACATTCACTAGTAGGAGTGAGAAAAACATCACGCGGTGGTGCGCATTGTATGGGTGTGTGTTACATTACATTCACTAGTAGGAGTGAGAAAAACATCACGGGGTGGTGTCAAACGGAGGGTCTGATTTGGGATAGGCAGTGAGTGGCAATGTCGGATGGAGAAAAGCACCGCGGGGTGGTCAGCATGGGGAGGTCAGGGAACATGCAGTGGCAATGTAGGATAGGTTTCTGAAAAACATCGCGGGGTGGTGCGCATTGTATGGGTGTGTGTTACATTACATTCACTAGTAGGAGTGAGAAAAACATCATGGGGTGGTGCGCATTGTATGGGTGTGTGTTACATTACATTCACTAGTAGGAGTGAGAAAAACATCACGGGGTTGTGTGAATCGGAGGGTCTGAATTAGGATAGGCAGTGAGTGGCAATGTAGAATGGAGAAAAGCACCGCGGGTTGGTCAACATGGGGCCGTCAGGGAACATGCAGTGGCAATGTAGGATAGGTTTCTGAAAAACATCGCGGGGTGGTGCGCATTGTATGGGTGTGTGTTACATTACATTCACTAGTAGGAGTGAGAAAAACATCACGGGGTGGTGCGCATTGTGTGGGTGTGTGTTACATTACATTCACTAGTAGGAGTGAGAAAAACATCACGGGGTGGTGTGAATCGCAGGGTCTGAATTAGGATAGGCAGTGAGTGGCAATGTAGGATGGAGAAAAGCACCGTGGGGTGGTCAGCATGGGGAGGTCAGTGAACATGCAATGGCAATGTAGGATAGGTTTCTGAAAAACATCGCGGGGTGGTGCGCATTGCATGGGTGTGTGTTACATTACATTCACTAGTAAGAGTGAGAAAAACATCACGGGGTGGTGCGCATTGTATGGGTGTGTGTTACATTACATTCACTAGTAGGAGTGAGAAAAACATCACAGGGTGGTCACGGGGTGGTGCGCATTGTATGGGTGTGTGTTACATTACATTCACTAGTAGGAGTGAGAAAAACATCACGGGTTGGTGCGCATTGTATGGATGTGTGTTACATTACATTCAATAGTAGAAGAGAGAAAAACATCACGGGGTGGTGTGAATCGGAGGGTCTGAATAAGGATAGGCAGTGAGTGGCAATGTAGGATGGAGAAAAGCACCGCGGGGTGGTCAGCATGGGGACGTCAGGGAACATGCAGTGGCAATGTAGGATAGGTTTCTGAAAAACATCGCGTGGTGGTGCACATTGTATGGGTGTGTGTTATATAACATTCACTAGTAGGAGTGAGAAAAACATCACGGGGTGGTGTCAATCGGAGGGTCTGATTTAGGATAGGCAGTGAGTGGCAATGTCGGATGGAGAAAAGCACCGCGGGTTGGTCAGCATGCTGTGGTCAGGGAACATGCAGTGGCAATGTAGGATAGGTTTCTGAAAAACATTGCGGGGTGGTGCGCATTGTATGGGTGTGTGTTACATTACATTCACTAGTAAGAGTGAGAAAAACATCACGGGGTGGTGCGCATTGTATGGGTGTGTGTTACATTACATTCACTAGTAGGAGTGAGAAAAACATCACGGGGTGGTGTGAATCGCAGGGTCTGAATTAGGATAGGCAGTTAGTGGCAATGTAGGATGGAGAAAAGCACCGCGGTGTGGTCAGCAGGGGGAGGTCAGGGAACATGCAGTGGCAATGTAGGATAGGTTTCTGAAAACATCGCGGGGTGGTGCGCATTGTATGGGTGTGTGTTACATTACATTCACTAGTAGGAGTGAGAAAAACATCGCGGGGTGGTGCGCATTGTATGGGTGTGTGTTACATTACATTCACTAGTAGGAGTGAGAAAAACATCACGGGGTGGTTCGCATTGTATGGGTGTGTGTTACATTACATTCACTAGCAGGAGTGAGAAAAACATCACGGGCTGGTGTGAATCGGAGGGTCTGAATTAGGATAGGCAGTGAGTGGCAATGTAGGATGGAGAAAAGCACCGCGGGGTGGTCAGCATGGCAGGTAAGGGAACATGCAGTCGCAATGTAGGATAGGTTTCTGAAAAACATCGTGGGGTGGTGCGCATTGTATGGGTGTGTGTTACATTACATTCACTAGTAAGAGTGAGAAAAACATCATGGGGTGGTGCGCATTGTATGGGTGTGTGTTACATTACATTCACTAGTAGGAGTTAGAAAAACATCACGGGGTGGTGTGAATCGCAGGGTCTGAATTAGGATAGGCATTGAGTGGCAATGTAGGATGGAGAAAAGCAATGCGGTGTGGTCAGCAGTGGGAGGTCAGGGAACATGCAGTGGCAATGTAGGATAGGTTTCTGAAAAACATCGCGGGGTGGTGCGCATTGTATGGGTGTGTGTTACATTACATTCACTAGTAGGAGTGAGAAAAACATCGCGGGGTGGTGCGCATTGTATGGGTGTGTGTTACATTACATTCACTAGTAGGAGTGAGAAAAACATCACGGGGTGGTGCACATTGTATGGGTGTGTGTTACATTACATTCACTAGTAGGAGTGAGAAAAACATCACGGGTTGGTGCGCATTGTATGGATGTGTGTTACATTACATTCAATAGTAGAAGAGAGAAAAACATCACGGGGTGGTGTGAATCGGAGTGTCTGAATTAGGATAGGCAGTGAGTGGCAATGTAGGATGGAGAAAAGCACCGCGGGGTGGTCAGCATGGGGAGGTCAGGGAACATGAAGTGGCAATGTAGGATAGTTTTCTGAAAAACAACGCGGGGTGGTGCGCATTGTATGGGTGTGTGTTGCATTACATTCACTACTAGGATTGAGAAAAACATCACGGGGTTTTTCGCATTATATGGGTGTGTGTTACATTACATTCACTACTAGGAGTGAGAAAAACATCACGGGGTGGTGTGAATCGGAGGGTCTGAATTAGGATAGGCAGTGAGTGGCAATGTAGGATGGAGAAAAGAACCGCGGGGTGGTCTCCATGGGGAGGTCAGTGAACATGCTGTGACAATGTAGGATAGGTTTCTGAAAAACATCGCGGGGTGGTGCGCATTGTATGGGTGTGTGTTATATAACATTCACTAGTAGGAGTGAGAAAAACATCACGGGGTGGTGTCAATCGGAGGGTCTGGTTTAGGATAGGCAGTGAGTGGCAATGTCGGATGGAGAAAAGCACCGCGGGTTGGTCAGCATGGGGTGGTCAGGGAACATGCAGTGGCAATATAGGATAGGTTTCTGAAAAAAATCGCGGGGTGGTGCGCATTGTATGGGTGTGTGTTACATTACATTCACTAGTAGGAGTGAGAAAAACATCACGCGGTGGTGCGCATTGTATGGGTGTGTGTTACATTACATTCACTAGTAGGAGTGAGAAAAACATCACGGGGTTGTGTGAATCGGAGGGTCTGAATTAGGATAGGCAGTGAGTGGCAATGTAGGATGGAGAAAAGCACCGCGGGGTGGTCAGCATGGGGAGGTCAGGGAACATGCAGTGGCAATGTAGGATAGGTTTCTGAAAAACATCGCGGGGTGGTGCGCATTGTATGGGTGAGTGTTACATTACATTCACTAGTAGGAGTGAGAAAAACATCACGGGGTGGTGCGCATTGTATGGGTGTGTGTTACATTACATTCACAAGTAGGAGTGAGAAAAACATCACGGGGTTGTGTGAATCGGAGGGTCTGAATAAGGATAGTCAGTGAGTGGCAATGTAGGATGGAGAAAAGCACCGCGGGGTGGTCAACATGGGGACGTCAGGGAACATGCAGTGGCAATGTAGGATAGGTTTCTGAAAAACATCGCGGGGTGGTGCGCATTGTATGGGTGTGTGTTACATTACATTCACTAGTAGGAGTGAGAAAAACATCACGGGGTGGTGTGAATCGCAGGGTCTGAATTAGGATAGGCAGTGAGTGGCAATGTAGGATGGAGAAAAGCACCATGGGGTGGTCAGCATGGGGAGGTCAGGGAACATGCAATGGCAATGTAGGATAGGTTTCTGAAAAACATCGCGGGGTGGTGCGCATTGTATGGGTGTGTGTTACATTACATTCACTAGTAAGAGTGAGAAAAACATCACGGGTGGTGCGCATTGTATGGGTGTGTGTTACATTACATTCACTAGTAGGAGTGAGAAAAACATCACGGGGTGGTGTGAATCGCAGGGTCTGAATTAGGATAGGCAGTTAGTGGCAATGTAGGATGGAGAAAAGCACCGCGGTGTGGTCAGCAGGGGGAGGTCAGGGAACATGCAGTGGCAATGTAGGATAGGTTTCTGAAAACATCGCGGGGTGGTGCGCATTGTATGGGTGTGTGTTACATTACATTCACTAGTAGGAGTGAGAAAAACATCGCGGGGTGGTGCGCATTGTATGGGTGTGTGTTACATTACATTCACTAGTAGGAGTGAGAAAAACATCACGGGGTGGTGCACATTGTATGGGTGTGTGTTATATTACATTCACTAGTAGGAGTGAGAAAAACATCACGGGGTGGTGTCAATCGGATGGTCTGAATTAGGATAGGCAGTGAGTGGCAATGTAGGATGGAGAAAAGCACCGCGGGGTGGTGAGCATGGGGAGGTCAGGGAACATGCAATGGCAATGTAAGATAGTCTTCTGAAAAACATCGCGGGTTGGTGCGCATTGTATGGGTGTGTGTTACATTACATTCACTAGTAGGAGTGAGAAAAACATCACGGGGTGGTTCGCATTGCATGGGTGTGTGTTACATTACATTCACTAGCAGGAGTGAGAAAAACATCACGGGCTGGTGTGAATCGGAGGGTCTGAATTAGGATAGGCAGTGAGTGGCAATGTAGGATGGAGAAAAGCACCGCGGGTTGGTCAGCATGGCAGGTCAGGGAACATGCAGTGGCAATGTAGGATAGGTTTCTGAAAAACATCGCGGGTTGGTGCACATTGTATGGGTGTGTGTTACATTTCAGTCACTAGTAGGAGTGAGAAAAACATCACGGGGTGGTGTGAATCGGAGGGTCTGAATTAGGATAGGCAGTGAGTGGCAATGTAGGATGGAGAAAAGCACCACGGAGAGCTCAGCATGGGGAGGTCAGGGAACATGCATTGGCAATGTAGGATAGGTTTCTGAAAAACAACGCGGGGTGGTGCGCATTGTATGGGTGTGTGTTACAGTACATTCACTGGTAGGAGTGAGAAAAACATCACGGGTTGGTGCGCATTGTATGGATGTGTGTTAAATTACATTCACTAGTAGAAGTGAGAAAAACATCACGGGATGGTGTGAATCGGAGGGTCTGAATTAGGAAAGGCAGTGAGTGGCAATGAAGGATGGAGAAAAGCACCGCGGGGTGGTCAGCATGGGAGGTCAGGGAACATGCAGTGGCAATGTAGCATAGGTTTCTGAAAAACATCGCGGGTTGGTGCACATTGTATGGGTGTGTGTTACATTTCATTCACTAGTAGGAGTGAGAAAACCATCACGGGGTGGTGTGAATCGGAGGGTCTGAATTAGGATAGGCAGTGAGTGGCAATGTAGGATGGAGAAAAGCACCGCGGGGTGGTCAGCATGGGGAGGTCAGGGAACATGAAGTGGCAATGTAGGATAGTTTTCTGAAAAACAACGCGGGGTGGTGCACATTGTATGGGTGTGTGTTGCATTACATTCACTACTAGGAGTCAGAAAAACATCACGGGGTTTTTCGCATTATATGGGTGTGTGTTACATTACATTCACTACTAGGAGTGAGAAAAACATCACGGGGTGGTGTGAATCTGAGGGTCTTAATTAGGATAGGCAGTGAGTGGCAATGTAGGATGGAGAAAAGCACCGCGGGGTGGTCTCCATGGGGAGGTCAGTGAACATGCTGTGACAATGTAGGATAGGTTTCTGAAAAACATCGTGGGGTGGTGCGCATTGTATGAGTGTGTGTTACGTTACATTCACTAGTAGGAGTGAGAAAAACATCACGGGGTGGTGTGAATTGGAGGGTTTGCATTAGGATAGGCAGTGAGTGGCAATGTAGGATGCAGAAAAGCACCGCGGGGTGGTCAGCATGGGGACGTCAGGGAACATGCAATGGCAATGTAGGATAGGTTTCTGAAAAACATCGCGTGGTGGTGCACATTGTATGGGTGTGTGTTATATAACATTCACTAGTAGGAGTGAGAAAAACATCACGGGGTGGTGTCAATCCGAGGGTCTGATTTAGGATAGGCAGTGAGTGGCAATGTCGGATGGAGAAAAGCACCGCGGGTTGGTCAGCATGGGGTGGTCAGGGAACATGCAGTGGCAATGTAGGATAGGTTTCTGAAAAAAATCGCGGGGTGGTGCGCATTGTATGGGTGTGTGTTACATTACATTCACTAGTAGGAGTGAGAAAAACATCACGCGGTGGTGCGCATTGTATGGGTGTGTGTTACATTACATTCACTAGTAGGAGTGAGAAAAACATCACGGGGTTGTGTGAATCGGAGGGTCTGAATTAGGATAGGCAGTGAGTGGCAATGTAGGATGGAGAAAAGCACCGCGGGGTGGTCAGCATGGGGAGGTCAGGGAACATGCAGTGGCAATGTAGGATAGGTTTCTGAAAAACATCGCGGGGTGGTACGCATTGTATGGGTGAGTGTTACATTACATTCACTAGTAGGAGTGAGAAAAACATCACGGGGTGGTGCGCATTGTATGAGTGTGTGTTACATTACATTCACTAGTAGGAGTGAGAAAAACATCACGGGGTTGTGTGAATCGGAGGGTCTGAATAAGGATAGGCAGTGAGTGGCAATGTAGGATGGAGAAAAGCACCGCGGGGTGGTCAAAATGGGGACGTCAGGAAACATGCAGTGGCAATGTAGGATAGGTTTCTGAAAAACATCGCGGGGTGGTGCGCATTGTATGGGTGTGTGTTACATTACATTCACTAGTAGGAGTGAGAAAAACATCACGGGGTGGTGTGAATCGCAGGGTCTGAATTAGGATAGGCAGTGAGTGGCAATGTAGGATGGAGAAAAGCACCGTGGGGTGGTCAGCATGGGGAGGTCAGGGAACATGCAATGGCAATGTAGGATAGGTTTCTGAAAAACATCGCGGGGTGGTGCGCATTGTATTGGTGTGTGTTACATTACATTCACTAGTAAGAGTGAGAAAAACATCACGGGGTGGTGCGCATTGTATGGGTGTGTGTTACATTACATTCACTAGTAGGAGTGAGAAAAACATCACAGGGTGGTGTGAATCGCAGGGTCTGAATTAGGATAGGCAGTTAGTGGCAATGTAGGATGGAGAAAAGCACCGCGGTGTGGTCAGCAGGGGGAGGTCAGGGAACATGCAGTGGCAATGTAGGATAGGTTTCTGAAAACATCGCGGGGTGGTGCGCATTGTATGGGTGTGTGTTACATTACATTCACTAGTAGGAGTGAGAAAAACATCGCGGGGTGGTGCGCATTGTATGGGTGTGTGTTACATTACATTCACTGGTAGGAGTGAGAAAAACATCACGGGGTGGTGCACATTGTATGGGTGTGTGTTACATTACATTCACTAGTAGGAGTGAGAAAAACATCACGGGGTGGTGTCAATCGGATGGTCTGTATTAGGATAGGCAGTGAGTGGCAATGTAGGATGGAGAAAAGCACCGCGGGGTGGTGAGCATGGGGAGGTCAGGGAACATGCAATGGCAATGTAGGATAGTCTTCTGAAAAACATCGCGGGTTGGTGCGCATTGTATGGGTGTGTGTTACATTACATTCACTAGTAGGAGTGAGAAAAACATCACGGGGTGGTTCGCATTGTATGGGTGTGTGTTACATTACATTCACTAGCAGGAGTGAGAAAAACATCACGGGGTGGTGTGAATCGGAGGGTCTGAATTAGGATAGGCAGTGAGTGGCCATGTAGGATGGAGAAAAGCACCGCGGGGTGGTCAGCATGGGGAGGTCAGGGAACATGAAGTGGCAATGTAGGATAGTTTTCAGAAAAACAACGCGGGGTGGTGCGCATTGTATGGGTGTGTGTTGCATTACATTCACTACTAGGAGTCAGAAAAACATCACGGGGTTTTTCGCATTATATGGGTGTGTGTTACATTACATTCACTACTAGGAGTGAGAAAAACATCACGGGGTGGTGTGAATCGGAGGGTCTGAATTAGGATAGGCAGTGAGTGGCAATGTAGGATGGAGAAAAGCACCGCGGGGTGGTCTCCATGGGGAGGTCAGTGAACATGCTGTGACAATGTAGGATAGGTTTCTGAAAAACATCGTGGGGTGGTGCGCATTGTATGGGTGTGTGTTACATTACATTCACTAGTAGGAGTGAGAAAAACATCGCGGGGTGGTGCGCATTGTATGGGTGTGTGTTACATTACATTCACTAGTAGGAGTGAGAAAAACATCACGGGGTGGTGCGCATTGTATGGATGTGTGTTACATTACATTCAATAGTAGAAGAGAGAAAAACATCACGGGGTGGTGTGAATCGGAGTGTCTGAATTAGGATAGGCAGTGAGTGGCAATGTAGGATGGAGAAAAGCACCGCGGGGTGGTCAGCATGGGGAGGTCAGGGAACATGAAGTGGCAATGTAGGATAGTTTTCAGAAAAACAACGCGGGGTGGTGCGCATTGTATGGGTGTGTGTTGCATTACATTCACTACTAGGAGTCAGAAAAACATCACGGGGTTTTTCGCATTATATGGGTGTGTGTTACATTACATTCACTACTAGGAGTGAGAAAAACATCACGGGGTGGTGTGAATCGGAGGGTCTGAATTAGGATAGGCAGTGAGTGGCAATGTAGGATGGAGAAAAGCACCGCGGGGTGGTCTCCATGGGGAGGTCAGTGAACATGCTGTGACAATGTAGGATAGGTTTCTGAAAAACATCGTGGGGTGGTGCGCATTGTATGGGTGTGTGTTACATTACATTCACTAGTAGGAGTGAGAAAAACATCACGGGGTGGTGTGAATTGGAGGGTTTGCATTAGGATAGGCAGTGAGTGGCAATGTAGGATGCAGAAAAGCACCGCAGGGTGGTCAGCATGGGGACGTCAGGGAACATGCAATGGCAATGTAGGATAGGTTTCTGGAAAACATCGCGTGGTGGTGCACATTGTATGGGTGTGTGTTATATAACATTCACTAGTAGGAGTGAGAAAAACATCACGAGGTGGTGTCAATCGGAGGGTCTGATTTAGGATTGGCAGTGAGTGGCAATGTAGGATGGAGAAAAGCACCGTGGGGTGGTCAGCATGGGGAGGTCAGGGAACATGCAATGGCAATGTAGGATAGGTTTCTGAAAAACATCGCGGGGTGGTGCGCATTGTATGGGTGTGTGTTACATTACATTCACTAGTAGGAGTGAGAAAAACATCACGCGGTGGTGCGCATTGTATGGGTGTGTGTTACATTACATTCACTAGTAGGAGTGAGAAAAACATCACGGGGTTGTGTGAATCGGAGGGTCTGAATTAGGATAGGCAGTGAGTGGCAATGTAGGATGGAGAAAAGCACCGCGGGGTGGTCAGCATGGGGAGGTCAGGGAACATGCAGTGGCAATGTAGGATAGGTTTCTGAAAAACATCGCGGGGTGGTGCGCATTGTATGGGTGAGTGTTACATTACATTCACTAGTAGGAGTGAGAAAAACATCACGGGGTGGTGCGCATTGTATGAGTGTGTGTTACATTACATTCACTAGTAGGAGTGAGAAAAACATCACGGGGTTTTGTGAATCGGAGGGTCTGAATAAGGATAGGCAGTGAGTGGCAATGTAGGATGGAGAAAAGCACCGCGGGGTGGTCAAAATGGGGACGTCAGGGAACATGCAGTGGCAATGTAGGATAGGTTTCTGAAAAACATCGCGGGGTGGTGCGCATTGTATGGGTGTGTGTTACATTACATTCACTAGTAAGAGTGAGAAAAACATCACGGGGTGGTGCGCATTGTATGGGTGTGTGTTACATTACATTCACTAGTAGGAGTGAGAAAAACATCACGGGGTGGTGTGAATCGCATGGTCTGAATTAGGATAGGCAGTTAGTGGCAATGAAGGATGGAGAAAAGCACCGCGGTGTGGTCAGCAGGTGGAGGTCAGGGAACATGCAGTGGCAATGTAGGATAGGGTTCTGAAAACATCGCGGGGTGGTGCGCAATGTATGGGTGTGTGTTATATTACATTCACTAGTAGGAGTGAGAAAAACATCGCGGGGTGGTGCGCATTGTATGGGTGTGTGTTACATTACATTCACTAGTAGGAGTGAGAAAAACATCACGGGGTGGTGCACATTGTATGGGTGTGTGTTACATTACATTCACTAGTAGGAGTGAGAAAAACATCACGGGGTGGTGTCAATCGGATGGTCTGAATTAGGATAGGCAGTGAGTGGCAATGTAGGATGGAGAAAAGCACCGCGGGGTGGTGAGCATGGGGAGGTCAGGGAACATGCAATGGCAATGTAGGATAGTCTTCTGAAAAACATCGCGGGTTGGTGCGCATTGTATGGGTGTGCGTTACATTACATTCACTAGTAGGAGTGAGAAAAACATCACGGGGTGGTTCGCATTGTATGGGTGTGTGTTACATTACATTCACTAGCAGGAGTGAGAAAAACATCACGGGCTGGTGTGAATCGGAGGGTCTGAATTAGGATAGGCAGTGAGTGGCAATGTAGGATGGAGAAAAGCACCGCGGGGTGGTCAGCATGGCAGGTCAGGGAACATGCAGTGGCAATGTAGGATAGGTTTCTGAAAAACATCGTGGGGTGGTGCGCATTGTATGGGTGTGTGTTACATTACATTCACTAGTAAGAGTGAGAAAAACATCACGGGGTGGTGCGCATTGTATGGGTGTGTGTTACATTACATTCACTACTAGGAGTGAGAAAAACATCACGGGGTGGTGTGAATCGCAGGGTCTGAATTAGGATAGGCAGTGAGTGGCAATGTAGGATGGAGAAAAGCACCGCGGTGTGGTCAGCATGGCAGGTCAGGGAACATGCAGTGGCAATGTAGGATAGGTTTCTGAAAAACATCGTGGGGTGGTGCGCATTGTATGGGTGTGTGTTACATTACATTCACTAGTAAGAGTGAGAAAAACATCACGGGGTGGTGCGCATTGTATGGGTGTGTGTTACATTACATTCACTAGTAGGAGTGAGAAAAACATCACGGGGTGGTGTGAATCGCAGGGTCTGAATTAGGATAGGCAGTGAGTGGCAATGTAGGATGGAGAAAAGCACCGCGGTGTGGTCAGCAGGGGGAGGTCAGGGAACATGCAGTGGCAATGTAGGATAGGTTTCTGAAAAACATCGCGGGGTGGTGCGCATTGTATGGGTGTGTGTTACATTACATTCACTAGTAGGAGTGAGAAAAACATCGCGGGGTGGTGCGCATTGTATGGGTGTGTGTTACATTACATTCAGTAGTAGGAGTGAGAAAAACATCACGGGGTGGTGCACATTGTATGGGTGTGTGTTACATTACATTCACTAGTAAGAGTGAGAAAATCATCACGGGGTGGTGCGCATTGTATGGGTGTGTGTTACATTACATTCACTAGTAGGAGTGAGAAAAACATCACGGGGTGGTGTGAATCGCAGGGTCTGAATTAGGATAGGCAGTTAGTGGCAATGTAGGATGGAGAAAAGCACCGCGGTGTGGTCAGCAGGGGGAGGTCAGGGAACATGCAGTGGCAATGTAGGATAGGTTTCTGAAAACATCGCGGGGTGGTGCGCATTGTATGGGTGTGTGTTACATTACATTCACTAGTAGGAGTGAGAAAAACATCACGGGGTGGTGTGAATCGCAGGGTCTGAATTAGGATAGGCAGTGAGTGGCAATGTAGGATGGAGAAAAGCACCGCGGTGTGGTCAGCAGGGGGAGGTCAGGGAACATGCAGTGGCAATGTAGGATAGGTTTCTGAAAAACATCGCGGGGTGGTGCGCATTGTATGGGTGTGTGTTACATTACATTCACTAGTAGGAGTGAGAAAAACATCGCGGGGTGGTGCGCATTGTATGGGTGTGTGTTACATTACATTCAGTAGTAGGAGTGAGAAAAACATCACGGGGTGGTGCACATTGTATGGGTGTGTGTTACATTACATTCACTAGTAAGAGTGAGAAAATCATCACGGGGTGGTGCGCATTGTATGGGTGTGTGTTACATTACATTCACTAGTAGGAGTGAGAAAAACATCACGGGGTGGTGTGAATCGCAGGGTCTGAATTAGGATAGGCAGTTAGTGGCAATGTAGGATGGAGAAAAGCACCGCGGTGTGGTCAGCAGGGGGAGGTCAGGGAACATGCAGTGGCAATGTAGGATAGGTTTCTGAAAACATCGCGGGGTGGTGCGCATTGTATGGGTGTGTGTTACATTACATTCACTAGTAGGAGTGAGAAAAACATCGCGGGGTGGTGCGCATTGTATGGGTGTGTGTTACATTACATTCACTAGTAGGAGTGAGAAAAACATCACGGGGTGGTGAACATTGTATGGGTGTGTGTTACATTACATTCACTAGTAGGAGTGAGAAAAACATCACGGGGTGGTGTCAATCGGATGGTCTGAATTAGGATAGGCAGAGAGTGGCAATGTAGGATGGAGAAAAGCACCGCGGGGTGGTGAGCATGGGGAGGTCAGGGAACATGCAATGGCAATGTAGGATAGTCTTCTGAAAAACATCGCGGGTTGGTGCGCATTGTATGGGTGTGTGTTACATTACATTCACTAGTAGGAGTGAGAAAAACATCACGGGGTGGTTCGCATTGTATGGGTGTGTGTTACATTACATTCACTAGCAGGAGTGAGAAAAACATCACGGGCTGGTGTGAATCGGAGGGTCTGAATTAGGATAGGCAGTGAGTGGCAATGTAGGATGGAGAAAAGCACCGCGCTGTGGTCAGCATGGCAGGTCAGGGAACATGCAGTGGCAATGTAGGATAGGTTTCTGAAAAACATCGCGGGTTGGTGCACATTGTATGGGTGTGTGTTACATTTCATTCACTAGTAGGAGTGAGAAAAACATCACGGGGTGGTGTGAATCGGAGGGTCTGAATTAGGATAGGCAGTGAGTGGCAATGTAGGATGGAGAAAAGCACCACGGAGTGCTCAGCATGGGGAGGTCAGGGAACATGCAGTGGCAATGTAGGATAGGTTTCTGAAAAACAACGCGGGGTGGTGCGCATTGTATGGGTGTGTGTTACATTACATTCACTGGTAGGAGTGAGAAAAACATCACGGGTTGGTGCGCATTGTATGGATGTGTGTTACATTACATTCACTAGTAGAAGTGAGAAAAACATCACGGGATGGTGTGAATCGGAGGGTCTGAATTAGGATAGGCAGTGAGTGGCAATGAAGGATGGAGAAAAGCACCGCGGGGTGGTCAGCATGGCAGGTCAGGGAACATGCAGTGGCAATGTAGGATAGGTTTCTGAAAAACATCGCGGGTTGGTGCACATTGTATGGGTGTGTGTTACATTTCATTCACTAGTAGGAGTGAGAAAACCATCACGGGGTGGTGTGAATCGGAGGGTCTGATTTAGGATAGGCAGTGAGTGGCAATGTAGGATGGAGAAAAGCACCGCGGGGTGGTCATCATGGGGAGGTCAGGGAACATGAAGTGGCAATGTAGGATAGTTTTCTGAAAAACAACGCGGGGTGGTGCGCATTGTATGGGTGTGTGTTACATTACATTCACTACTAGGAGTGAGAAAAACATCACGGGGTTTTTCGCATTTTATGGGTGTGTGTTACATTACATTCACTACTAGGAGTGAGAAAAACATCACGGGGTGGTGTGAATCGGAGGGTCTGAATTAGGATAGGCAGTGAGTGGCAATGTAGGATGGAGAAAAGCACCGCGGCGTGGTCTCCATGGGGAAGTCAGTGAACATGCTGTGACAATGTAGGATAGGTTTCTGAAAAACATCGCGGGGTGGTGCGCATTGTATGGGTGTGTGTTACATTATATTCACTAGTAGGAGTGAGAAAAACATCACGGGGTGGTGTGAATTGGAGGGTTTGCATTAGGATAGGCAGTGAGTGGCAATGTAGGATGCAGAAAAGCACCGCGGGTTGGTCAGCATGGGGACGTCAGGGAACATGCAGTGGCTATATAGGATAGGTTTCTGAAAAACATCGCGTGGTGGTGCACATTGTATGGGTGTGTGTTATATAACATTCACTAGTAGGAGTGAGAAAAACATCACGGGGTGGTGTGAATCGCAGGGTCTGAATAAGGATAGGCAGTGAGTGGCAATGTAGGATGGAGAAAAGCACTGTGGGGTGGTCAGCATGGGGAGGTCAGGGAACATGCAATGGCAATGTAGGATAGGTTTCTGAAAAACATCGCGGGGTGGTGCGCATTGTATGGGTGTGTGTTACATTACATTCACTAGTAAGAGTGAGAAAAACATCACGGGGTGGTGCGCATTGTATGGGTGTGTGTTACATTACATTCACTATTAGGAGTGAGAAAAACATCACGGGGTGGTGTGAATCGCAGGGTCTGAATTAGGATAGGCAGTGAGTGGCAATGTAGGATGGAGAAAAGCACCGCGGTGTGGTCAGCAGGGGGAGGTCAGGGAACATGCAGTGGCAATGTAGGATAGGTTTCTGAAAAACATCGCGGGGTGGTGCGCATTGTATGGGTGTGTGTTACATTACATTCACTAGTAGGAGTGAGAAAAACATCGCGGGGTGGTGCGCATTGTATGGGTGTGTGTTACATTACATTCACTAGTAGGAGTGAGAAAAACATCACGGGGTGGTGCGCATTGTATGGGTGTGTGTTACATTACATTCACTAGTAGGAGTGAGAAAAACATCACGGGTTGGTGCGCATTGTATGGATATGTGTTACATTACATTCAATAGTAGAAGAGAGAAAAACATCACGGGGTGGTGTGAATCGGAGTGTCTGAATTAGGATAGGCAGTGAGTGGCAATGTAGGATGGAGAAAAGCACTGCGGGGTGGTCAGCATGGGGAGGTCAGGGAACATGAAGTGGCAATGTAGGATAGTTTTCAGAAAAACAACGCGGGGTGGTGCGCATTGTATGGGTGTGTGTTGCATTACATTCACTACTAGGAGTCAGAAAAACATCACGGGGTTTTTCGCATTATATGGGTGTGTGTTACATTACATTCACTACTAGGAGTGAGAAAAACATCACGGGGTGGTGTGAATCGGAGGGTCTGAATTAGGATAGGCAGTGAGTGGCAATGTAGGATGGAGAAAAGCACCGCGGGGTGGTCTCCATGGGGAGGTCAGTGAACATGCTGTGACAATGTAGGATAGGTTTCTGAAAAACATCGTGGGGTGGTGCGCATTGTATGGGTGTGTGTTACATTACATTCACTAGTAGGAGTGAGAAAAACATCACGGGGTGGTGTGAATTGGAGGGTTTGCATTAGGATAGGCAGTGAGTGGCAATGTAGGATGCAGAAAAGCACCGCGGGGTGGTCAGCATGGGGACGTCAGGGAACATGCAATGGCAATGTAGGATAGGTTTCTGAAAAATATCGCGTGGTGGTGCACATTGTATGGGTGTGTGTTATATAACATTCACTAGTAGGAGTGAGAAAAACATCACGAGGTGGTGTCAATCGGAGGGTCTGATTTAGGATAGGCAGTGAGTGGCAATGTAGGATGGAGAAAAGCACCGTGGGGTGGTCAGCATGGGGAGGTCAGGGAACATGCAATGGCAATGTAGGATAGGTTTCTGAAAAACATCGCGGGGTGGTGCGCATTGTATGGGTGTGTGTTACATTACATTCACTAGTAGGAGTGAGAAAAACATCACGCGGTGGTGCGCATTGTATGGGTGTGTGTTACATTACATTCACTAGTAGGAGTGAGAAAAACATCACGGGGTTGTGTGAATCGGAGGGTCTGAATTAGGATAGGCAGTGAGTGGCAATGTAGGATGGAGAAAAGCACCGCGGGGTGGTCAGCATGGGGAGGTCAGGGAACATGCAGTGGCAATGTAGGATAGGTTTCTGAAAAACATCGCGGGGTGGTGCGCATTGTATGGGTGAGTGTTACATTACATTCAATAGTAGGAGTGAGAAAAACATCACGGGGTGGTGCGCATTGTATGAGTGTGTGTTACATTACATTCACTAGTAGGAGTGAGAAAAACATCACGGGGTTTTGTGAATCGGAGGGTCTGAATAAGGATAGGCATTGAGTGGCAATGTAGGATGGAGAAAAGCACCGCGGGGTGGTCAAAATGGGGACGTCAGGGAACATGCAGTGGCAATGTAGGATAGGTTTCTGAAAAACATCGCGGGGTGGTGCGCATTGTATGGGTGTGTGTTACATTACATTCACTAGTAGGAGTGAGAAAAACATCACGGGGTCGTGTGAATCGCAGGGTCTGAATTAGGATAGGCAGTGAGTGGCAATGTAGGATGGAGAAAAGCACCGTGGGGTGGTCAGCATGGGGAGGTCAGGGAACATGCAATGGCAATGTAGGATAGGTTTCTGAAAAACATCGCGGGGTGGTGCGCATTGTATGGGTGTGTGTTACATTACATTCACTAGTAGGAGTGAGAAAAACATCACGGGGTGGTGTGAATCGCAGGGTCTGAATTAGGATAGGCAGTGAGTGGCAATGTAGGATGGAGAAAAGCACCGTGGGGTGGTCAGCATGGGTACGTCAGGGAACATGCAGTGGCAATGTAGGATAGGTTTCTGAAAAACATCGCGGGGTGGTGCGCATTGTATGGGTGTGTGTTACATTACATTCACTAGTAGGAGTGAGAAAAACATCACGGGGTGGTGTGAATCGCAGGGCCTGAATTAAGATAGGCAGTGAGTGGCAATGTAGGATGGAGAAAAGCACCGTGGTGTGGTCAGCATGGGGAGGTCAGGGAACATGCAATGGCAATGTAGGATAGGTTTCTGAAAAACATCGCGGGGTGGTGCGCATTGTATGGGTGTGTGTTACATTACATTCACTAGTAAGAGTGAGAAAAACATCATGGGGTGGTGCGCATTGTATGGGTGTGTGTTACATTACATTCACTAGTAGGAGTGAGAAAAACATCACGGGGTGGTGTGAATCGCATGGTCTGAATTAGGATAGGCAGTTAGTGGCAATGTAGGATGGAGAAAAGCACCGCGGTGTGGTCAGCAGGGGGAGGTCAGGGAACATGCAGTGGCAATGTAGGATAGGTTTCTGAAAACATCGCGGGGTGGTGCGCATTGTATGGGTGTGTGTTACATTACATTCACTAGTAGGAGTGAGAAAAACATCGCGGGGTGGTGCGCATTGTATGGGTGTGTGTTACATTACATTCACTAGTAGGAGTGAGAAAAACATCACGGGGTGGTGCACATTGTATGGGTGTGTGTTACATTACATTCACTAGTAGGAGTGAGAAAAACATCACGGGTTGGTGTCAATCGGATGGTCTCAATTAGGATAGGCAGTGAGTGGCAATGTAGGATGGAGAAAAGCACCGCGGGGTGGTGAGCATGGGGAGGTCAGGGAACATGCAATGGCAATGTAGGATAGTCTTCTGAAAAACATCGCGGGTTGGTGCGCATTGTATGGGTGTGTGTTACATTACATTCACTAGTAGGAGTGAGAAAAACATCACGGGGTGGTTCGCATTGTATGGGTGGGTGTTACATTACATTCACTAGCAGGAGTGAGAAAAACATCACGGGCTGGTGTGAATCGGAGGGTCTGAATTAGGATAGGCAGTGAGTGGCAATGTAGGATGGAGAAAAGCACCACGGGGTGGTCAGCATGGCAGGTCAGGGAACATGCAGTGGCAATGTAGGATAGGTTTCTGAAAAACATCGTGGGGTGGTGCGCATTGTATGGGTGTGTGTTACATTACATTCACTAGTAAGAGTGAGAAAAACATCACGGGGTGGTGCGCATTGTATGGGTGTGTGTTACATTACATTCACTAGTAGGAGTGAGAAAAACATCACGGGGTGGTGTGAATCGCAGGGTCTGAATTAGGATAGGCAGTGAGTGGCAATGTAGGATGGAGAAAAGCACCGCGGTGTGGTCAGCAGGGGGAGGTCAGGGAACATGCAGTGGCAATGTAGGATAGGTTTCTGAAAAACATCGCGGGGTGGTGCGCATTGTATGGGTGTGTGTTACATTACATTCACTAGTAGGAGTGAGAAAAACATCGCGGGGTGGTGCGCATTGTATGGGTGTGTGTTACATTACATTCACTAGTAGGAGTGAGAAAAACATCACGGGGTGGTGCACATTGTATGGGTGTGTGTTACATTACATTCACTAGTAGGAGTGAGAAAAACATCACGGGTTGGTGCGCATTGTATGGATGTGTGTTACATTACATTCAATAGTAGAAGAGAGAAAAACATGACGGGGTGGTGTGAATCGGAGTGTCTGAATTAGGATAGGCAGTGAGTGGCAATGTAGGATGGAGAAAAGCACCGCGGTGTGGTCAGCATGGGGAGGTCAGGGAACATGAAGTGGCAATGTAGGATAGTTTTCTGAAAAACAACGCGGGGTGGTGCGCATTGTATGGGTGTGTGTTGCATTACATTCACTACTAGGATTGAGAAAAACATCACGGGGTTTTTCGCATTATATGGGTGTGTGTTACATTACATTCACTACTAGGAGTGAGAAAAACATCACGGGGTGGTGTGAATCGGAGGGTCTGAATTAGGATAGGCAGTGAGTGGCAATGTAGGATGGAGAAAAGCACCGCGGGGTGGTCTCCATGGGGAGGTCAGTGAACATGCTGTGACAATGTAGGATAGGTTTCTGAAAAACGTCGCGGGGTGGTGCGCATTGTATGGGTGTGTGTTACATTACATTCACTAGTAGGAGTGAGAAAAACATCCCGGGGTGGTGTGAATTGGAGGGTTTGCATTAGGATAGGCAGTGAGTGGCAATGTAGGATGCAGAAAAGCACCGCGGGGTGGTCAGCATGGGGTCGTCAGGGAACATGCAATGGCAATGTAGGATAGGTTTCTGAAAAACATCGCGTGGTGGTGCACATTGTATGGGTGTGTGTTATATAACATTCACTAGTAGGAGTGAGAAAATCATCACGGGGTGGTGTCAATCGGAGGGTCTGATTTAGGATAGGCAGTGAGTGGCAATGTCGGATGGAGAAAAGCACCGCGGGTTGGTCAGCATGGGGTGGTCAGGGAACATGCAGTGGCAATGTAGGATAGGTTTCTGAAAAAAATCGCGGGGTGGTGCGCATTGTATGGGTGTGTGTTACATTACATTCACTAGTAGGAGTGAGAAAAACATCACGCGGTGGTGCGCATTTTATGGGTGTGTGTTACATTACATTCACTAGTAGGAGTGAGAAAAACATCACGGGGTTGTGTGAATCGGAGGGTCTGAATTAGGATAGGCAGTGAGTGGCAATGTAGGATGGAGAAAAGCACCGCGGGGTGGTCAGCATGGGGAGGTCAGGGAACATGCAGTGGCAATGTAGGATAGGTTTCTGAAAAACATCGCGGGGTGGTGCGCATTGTATGGGTGAGTGTTACATTACATTCACTAGTAGGAGTGAGAAAAACATCACGGGGTGGTGCGCATTGTATGGGTGTGTGTTACATTACATTCACTAGTAGGAGTGAGAAAAACATCACGGGGTTGTGTGAATCGGAGGGTCTGAATAAGGATAGTCAGTGAGTGGCAATGTAGGATGGAGAAAAGCACCGCGGAGTGGTCAACATGGGGACGTCAGGGAACATGCATTGGCAATGTAGGATAGGTTTCTGAAAAACATCGCGGGGTGGTGCGCATTGTATGTGTGTGTGTTACATTACATTCACTAGTAGGAGTGAGAAAAACATCACGGGGTGGTGTGAATCGCAGGGTCTGAATTAGGATAGGCAGTGAGTGGCAATGTAGGATGGAGAAAAGCACCGTGGGGTGGTCAGCATGGGGAGGTCAGGGAACATGCAATGGCAATGTAGGATAGGTTTCTGAAAAACATCGCGGGGTGGTGCGCATTGTATGGGTGTGTGTTACATTACATTCACTAGTAAGAGTGAGAAAAACATCACGGGGTGGTGCGCATTGTATGGGTGTGTGTTACATTACATTCACTAGTAGGAGTGAGAAAAACATCACGGGGTGGTGTGAATCGCAGGGTCTGAATTAGCATAGGCAGTTAGTGGCAATGTATGATGGAGAAAAGCACCGCGGTGTGGTCAGCAGGGGGAGGTCAGGGAACATGCAGTGGCAATGTAGGATAGGTTTCTGAAAACATCGCGGGGTGGTGCGCATTGTATGGGTGTGTGTTTCATTACATTCACTAGTAGGAGTGAGAAAAACATCGCGGGGTGGTGCGCATTGTATGGGTGTGTGTTACATTACATTCACTAGTAGGAGTGAGAAAAATATCACGGGGTGGTGCACATTGTATGGGTGTGTGTTACATTACATTCACTAGTAGGAGTGAGAAAAACATCACGGGGTGGTGTCAATCGGATGGTCTGAATTAGGATAGGCAGTGAGTGGCAATGTAGGATGGAGAAAAGCACCGCGGGGTGGTGAGCATGGGGAGGTCAGGGAACATGCAATGGCAATGTAGGATAGTCTTCTGAAAAACATCGCGGGTTGGTGCGCATTGTATGGGTGTGTGTTACATTACATTCACTAGTAGGAGTGAGAAAAACATCACGGGGTGGTTCGCATTGTATGGGTGTGTGTTACATTACATTCACTAGCAGGAGTGAGAAAAACATCACGGGCTGGTGTGAATCGGAGGGTCTGAATTAGGATAGGCAGTGAGTGGCAATGTAGGATGGAGAAAAGCACCGCGGGGTGGTCAGCATGGCAGGTCAGGGAACATGCAGTGGCAATGTAGGATAGGTTTCTGAAAAACATCGCGGGTTGGTGCACATTGTATGGGTGTGTGTTACATTTCATTCACTAGTAGGAGTGAGAAAAACATCACGGGGTGGTGTGAATCGGAGGGTCTGAATTAGGATAGGCAGTGAGTGGCAATGTAGGATGGAGAAAAGCACCACGGAGTGCTCAGCATGGGGAGGTCAGGGAACATGCAGTGGCAATGTAGGATAGGTTTCTGAAAAACAACGCGGGGTGGTGCGCATTGTATGGGTGTGTGTTACATTACATTCACTGGTAGGAGTGAGAAAAACATCACGGGTTGGTGCGCATTGTATGGATGTGTGTTACATTACATTCACTAGTAGAAGTGAGAAAAACATCACGGGATGGTGTGAATCGGAGGGTCTGAATTAGGATAGGCAGTGAGTGGCAATGAAGGATGGAGAAAAGCACCGCGGGGTGGTCAGCATGGCAGGTCAGGGAACATGCAGTGGCAATGTAGGATAGGTTTCTGAAAAACATCGCGGGTTGGTGCACATTGTATGGGTGTGTGTTACATTTCATTCACTAGTAGGAGTGAGAAAACCATCACGGGGTGGTGTGAATCGGAGGGTCTGATTTAAGATACTCAGTGAGTGGCAATGTAGGATGGAGAAAAGCACCGCGGGGTGGTCAACATGGGGAGGTCAGGGAACATGAAGTGGCAATGTAGGATAGTTTTCTGAAAAACAACGCGGGGTGGTGCGCATTGTATGGGTGTGTGTTACATTACATTCATTACTAGGAGTGAGAAAACATCACGGGGTTTTTCGCATTTTATGGGTGTGTGTTACATTACATTCACTACTAGGAGTGAGAAAAACATCACGGGGTGGTGTCAATCGGATGGTCTGAATTAGGATAGGCAGTGAGTGGCAATGTAGGATGGAGAAAAGCACCGCGGGGTGGTGAGCATGGGGAGGTCAGGGAACATGCAATGGCAATGTAGGATAGTCTTCTGAAAAACATCGCGGGTTGGTGCGCATTGTATGGGTGTGTGTTACATTACATTCACTAGTAGGAGTGAGAAAAACATCACGGGGTGGTTCGCATTGTATGGGTGTGTGTTACATTACATTCACTAGCAGGAGTGAGAAAAACATCACGGGCTGGTGTGAATCGGAGGGTCTGAATTAGGATAGGCATTGAGTGGCAATGTAGGATGGAGAAAAGCACCGCGTGGTGGTCAGCATGGCAGGTCAGGGAACATGCAGTGGCAATGTAGGATAGGTTTCTGAAAAACATCGCGGGTTGGTGCACATTGTATGGGTGTGTGTTACATTTCATTCACTAGTAGGAGTGAGAAAAACATCACGGGGTGGTGTGAATCGGAGGGTCTGAATTAGGATAGGCAGTGAGTGGCAATGTAGGATGGAGAAAAGCACCACGGAGTGCTCAGCATGGGGAGGTCAGGGAACATGCAGTGGCAATGTAGGATAGGTTTCTGAAAAACAACGCGGGGTGGTGCGCATTGTATGGGTGTGTGTTACATTACATTCACTGGTAGGAGTGAGAAAAACATCAGGGGTTGGTGCGCATTGTATGGATGTGTGTTACATTACATTCACTAGTAGAAGTGAGAAAAACATCACGGGATGGTGTGAATCGGAGGGTCTGAATAAGGATAGGCAGTGAGTGGCAATGAAGGATGGAGAAAAGCACCGCGGGGTGGGCAGCATGGCAGGTCAGGGAACATGCAGTGGCAATGTAGGATAGGTTTCTGAAAAACATCGCGGGTTGGTGCACATTGTATGGGTGTGTGTTACATTACATTCACTAGTAGGAGTGAGAAAAACATCACGGGGTGGTGTGAATTGGAGGGTTTGCATTAGGATAGGCAGTGAGTGGCAATGTCGGATGGAGAAAAGCACCGCGGGTTGGTCAGCATGGGGTGGTCAGGGAACATGCAGTGGCAATGTAGGATAGGTTTCTGAAAAACATCGCGGGGTGGTGCGCATTGTATGGGTGTGTGTTACATTACATTCACTAGTAGGAGTGAGAAAAACATCACGCGGTGGTGTCAAACGGAGGGTCTGATTTAGGATAGGCAGTGAGTGGCAATGTCGGATGGAGAAAAGCACCGCGGGGTGGTCAGCATGGGGAGGTCAGGGAACATGCAGTGGCAATATAGGATAGGTTTCTGAAAAACATCGCGGGGTGGTGCGCATTGTATGGGTGTGTGTTACATTACATTCACTAGTAGGAGTGAGAAAAACATCACGGGGTGGTGCGCATTGTATGGGTGTGTGTTACATTACATTCACTAGTAGGAGTGAGAAAAACATCACGGGGTTGTGTGAATCGGAGGGTCTGAATTAGGATAGGCAGTGAGTGGCAATGTCGGATGGAGAAAAGCACCGCGGGGTGGTCAATATGGGGACGTCAGGGAACATGCAGTGGCAATGTAGGATAGGTTTCTGAAAAATATCGCGGGGTGGTGCACATTGTATGGGTGTGTGTTACATAACATTCACTAGTAGGAGTGAGAAAACCATCACGGGGTGGTGTGAATCGGAGGGTCTGATTTAGGATAGGCAGTGAGTGGCAATGTCGGATGGAGAAAAGCACCGCGGGGTGGTCAGCATTGGGAGGTCAGGGAACATGCATTGGCAATGTGGGATATATTTCTGAAAAACATCGCGGGGTGGTGCGCATTGTATGGGTGTGTGTTACATTACATTCACTAGTAGGAGTGAGAAAAACATCACGGGGTGGTGCGCATTGTATGGGTGTGTGTTGCATTACATTCACTAGTAGGAGTGAGAAAAACATCACGGGGTGGTGTCAATCGGAGGGTCTGATTTAGGATAGGCAGTGAGTGGCAATGTCGGATGGAGAAAACCACCGCGGGTTGGTCAGCATGGGGTGGTCAGGGAACATGCAGTGGCAATGTAGGATAGGTTTCTGAAAAACATCGCGGGGTGGTGCGCATTTTATGGGTGTGTGTTACATTACATTCACTAGTAGGAGTGAGAAAAACATCACGGGGTCGTGCGCATTGTATGGGTGTGTGTTACATTACATTCACTAGTAGGAGTGAGAAAAACATCACGGGGTGGTGTCAAACGGAGGGTCTGATTTAGGATAGGCAGTGAGTGGCAATGTCAGATGGAGAAAAGCACCGCGGGGTGGTCAGCATGGGGAGGTCAGGGAACATTCAGTGGCAATATAGGATAGGTTTCTGAAAAACATCGCGGGGTGGTGCGCATTGTATGGGTGTGTGTTACATTACATTCACTAGTAGGAGTGAGAAAAACATCACGGGGTGGTTCGCATTGTATGGGTGTGTGTTACATTACATTCACTAGCAGGAGTGAGAAAAACATCACGGGCTGGTGTGAATCGGAGGGTCTGAATTAGGATAGGCATTGAGTGGCAATGTAGGATGGAGAAAAGCACCGCGTGGTGGTCAGCATGGCAGGTCAGGGAACATGCAGTGGCAATGTAGGATAGGTTTCTGAAAAACATCGCGGGTTGGTGCACATTGTATGGGTGTGTGTTACATTTCATTCACTAGTAGGAGTGAGAAAAACATCACGGGGTGGTGTGAATCGGAGGGTCTGAATTAGGATAGGCAGTGAGTGGCAATGTAGGATGGAGAAAAGCACCACGGAGTGCTCAGCATGGGGAGGTCAGGGAACATGCAGTGGCAATGTAGGATAGGTTTCTGAAAAACAACGCGGGGTGGTGCGCATTGTATGGGTGTGTGTTACATTACATTCACTGGTAGGAGTGAGAAAAACATCAGGGGTTGGTGCGCATTGTATGGATGTGTGTTACATTACATTCACTAGTAGAAGTGAGAAAAACATCACGGGATGGTGTGAATCGGAGGGTCTGAATAAGGATAGGCAGTGAGTGGCAATGAAGGATGGAGAAAAGCACCGCGGGGTGGGCAGCATGGCAGGTCAGGGAACATGCAGTGGCAATGTAGGATAGGTTTCTGAAAAACATCGCGGGTTGGTGCACATTGTATGGGTGTGTGTTACATTACATTCACTAGTAGGAGTGAGAAAAACATCACGGGGTGGTGTGAATTGGAGGGTTTGCATTAGGATAGGCAGTGAGTGGCAATGTCGGATGGAGAAAAGCACCGCGGGTTGGTCAGCATGGGGTGGTCAGGGAACATGCAGTGGCAATGTAGGATAGGTTTCTGAAAAACATCGCGGGGTGGTGCGCATTGTATGGGTGTGTGTTACATTACATTCACTAGTAGGAGTGAGAAAAACATCACGCGGTGGTGTCAAACGGAGGGTCTGATTTAGGATAGGCAGTGAGTGGCAATGTCGGATGGAGAAAAGCACCGCGGGGTGGTCAGCATGGGGAGGTCAGGGAACATGCAGTGGCAATATAGGATAGGTTTCTGAAAAACATCGCGGGGTGGTGCGCATTGTATGGGTGTGTGTTACATTACATTCACTAGTAGGAGTGAGAAAAACATCACGGGGTGGTGCGCATTGTATGGGTGTGTGTTACATTACATTCACTAGTAGGAGTGAGAAAAACATCACGGGGTTGTGTGAATCGGAGGGTCTGAATTAGGATAGGCAGTGAGTGGCAATGTCGGATGGAGAAAAGCACCGCGGGGTGGTCAATATGGGGACGTCAGGGAACATGCAGTGGCAATGTAGGATAGGTTTCTGAAAAATATCGCGGGGTGGTGCACATTGTATGGGTGTGTGTTACATAACATTCACTAGTAGGAGTGAGAAAACCATCACGGGGTGGTGTGAATCGGAGGGTCTGATTTAGGATAGGCAGTGAGTGGCAATGTCGGATGGAGAAAAGCACCGCGGGGTGGTCAGCATTGGGAGGTCAGGGAACATGCATTGGCAATGTGGGATATATTTCTGAAAAACATCGCGGGGTGGTGCGCATTGTATGGGTGTGTGTTACATTACATTCACTAGTAGGAGTGAGAAAAACATCACGGGGTGGTGCGCATTGTATGGGTGTGTGTTGCATTACATTCACTAGTAGGAGTGAGAAAAACATCACGGGGTGGTGTCAATCGGAGGGTCTGATTTAGGATAGGCAGTGAGTGGCAATGTCGGATGGAGAAAACCACCGCGGGTTGGTCAGCATGGGGTGGTCAGGGAACATGCAGTGGCAATGTAGGATAGGTTTCTGAAAAACATCGCGGGGTGGTGCGCATTTTATGGGTGTGTGTTACATTACATTCACTAGTAGGAGTGAGAAAAACATCACGGGGTCGTGCGCATTGTATGGGTGTGTGTTACATTACATTCACTAGTAGGAGTGAGAAAAACATCACGGGGTGGTGTCAAACGGAGGGTCTGATTTAGGATAGGCAGTGAGTGGCAATGTCAGATGGAGAAAAGCACCGCGGGGTGGTCAGCATGGGGAGGTCAGGGAACATTCAGTGGCAATATAGGATAGGTTTCTGAAAAACATCGCGGGGTGGTGCGCATTGTATGGGTGTGTGTTACATTACATTCACTAGTAGGAGTGAGAAAAACATCACGGGGTGGTGCGCATTGTATGGGTGTGTGTTACATTACATTCACTAGTAGGAGTGAGAAAAACATCACGGGGTTGTGTGAATCGGAGGGTCTGAATTAGGATAGGCAGTGAGTGGCAATGTAGGATGGAGAAAAGCACCGCGGGGTGGTCAACATGGGGACGTCAGGGAACATGCAGTGGCAATGTAGGATAGGTTTCTGAAAAACATCGCAGGGTGGTGCACATTGTATGGGTGTGTGTTACATAACATTCACTAGTAGGAGTGAGAAAACCATCACGGGGTGGTGTGAATCGGAGGGTCTGATTTAGGATAGGCAGTGAGTGGCAATGTCGGATGGAGAAAAGCACCGCGGGGTGGTCAGCATTGGGAGGTCAGGGAACATGCATTGGCAATGTAGGATATGTTTCTGAAAAACATCGCGGGGTGGTGCGCATTGTATGGGTGTGTGTTACATTACATTCACTAGTAAGAGTGAGAAAAACATCACGGGGTTGTGTGAATCGGAGGGTCTGAATTAGGATAGGCAGTGAGTGGCAATGTAGGATGGAGAAAAGCACCGCGGGGTGGTCAACATGGGGACGTCAGGGAACATGCAGTGGCAATGTAGGATAGGTTTCTGAAAAACATCGCGGGGTGGTGCGCATTGTATGGGTGTGTGTTACATTACATTCACTAGTAGGAGTGAGAAAAACATCACGGGGTGGTGCGCATTGTATGGGTGTGTGTTACATTACTTTCACTAGTAGGAGTGAGAAAAACATCACGGGGTTGTGTGAATCGGAGGGTCTGAATTAGGATAGGCAGTGAGTGGCAATGTAGGATGGAGAAAAGCACCGCGGGGTGGTCAGCATTGGGAGGTCAGGGAACATGCATTGGCAATGTAGGATATGTTTCTGAAAAACATCGCGGGGTGGTGCGCATTGTATGGGTGTGTGTTACATTACATTCACTAGTAGGAGTGAGAAAAACATCACGGGGTGGTGCGCATTGTATGGGTGTGTGTTGCATTACATTCACTAGTAGGAGTGAGAAAAACATCACGGGGTGGTGTCAATCGGAGGGTCTGATTTAGGATAGGCAGTGAGTGGCAATGTCGGATGGAGAAAAGCACCGCGGGTTGGTCAGCATGGGGTGGTCAGGGAACATGCAGTGGCAATGTAGGATAGGTTTCTGAAAAACATCGCGGGGTGGTGCGCATTGTATGGGTGTGTGTTACATTACATTCACTAGTAGGAGTGAGAAAAACATCACGGGGTTGTGTGAATCGGAGGGTCTGAATTAGGATAGGCAATGAGTGGCAATGTAGGATGGAGAAAAGCACCGCGGGGTGGTCAGCATTGGGAGGTCAGGGAACATGCATTGGCAATGTAGGATATGTTTCTGAAAAACATCGCGGGGTGGTGCGCATTGTATGGGTGTGTGTTACATTACATTCACTAGTAGGAGTGAGAAAAACATCACGGGGTGGTGTGCATTGTATGGGTGTGTGTTGCATTACATTCACTAGTAGGAGTGAGAAAAACATCACGGGGTGGTGTCAATCGGAGGGTCTGATTTAGGATAGGCAGTGAGTGGCAATGTCGGATGGAGAAAAGCACCGCGGGTTGGTCAGCATGGGGTGGTCAGGGAACATGCAGTGGCAATGTAGGATAGGTTTCTGAAAAACATCGCGGGGTGGTGCGCATTGTATGTGTGTGTGTTACATTACATTCACTAGTAGGAGTGAGAAAAACATCACGCGGTGGTGCGCATTGTATGGGTGTGTGTTACATTACATTCACTAGTAGGAGTGAGAAAAACATCACGGGGTGGTGTCAAACGGAGGGTCTGATTTAGGATAGGCAGTGAGTGGCAATGTCGGATGGAGAAAAGCACCGCGGGGTGGTCAGCATGGGGAGGTCAGGGAACATGCAGTGGCAATATAGGATAGGTTTCTGAAAAACATCGCGGGGTGGTGCGCATTGTATGGGTGTGTGTTACATTACATTCACTAGTAGGAGTGAGAAAAACATCACGGGGTGGTGCGCATTGTATGGGTGTGTGTTACATTACATTCACTAGTAGGAGTGAGAAAAACATCACGGGGTTGTGTGAATCGGAGGGTCTGAATTAGGATAGGCAGTGAGTGGCAATGTAGGATGGAGAAAAGCACCGCGGGGTGGTCAACATGGGGACGTCAGGGAACATGCAATGGCAATGTAGGATAGGTTTCTGAAAAACATCGCGGGGTGGTGCACATTGTATGGGTGTGTGTTACATAACATTCACTAGTAGGAGTGAGAAAACCATCACGGGGTGGTGTGAATCGGAGGGTCTGATTTAGGATAGGCAGTGAGTGGCAAGGTCGGATGGAGAAAAGCACCGCGGGGTGGTCAGCATTGGGAGGTCAGGGAACATGCATTGGCAATGTAGGATATGTTTCTGAAAAACATCGCGGGGTGGTGCGCATTGTATGGGTGTGTGTTACATTACATTCACTAGTAGGAGTGAGAAAAACATCACGGGGTGGTGCGCATTGTATGGGTGTGTGTTACATTACATTCACTAGTAGGAGTGAGAAAAACATCACGGGGTGGTGTGAATCGCAGGGTCTGAATTAGGATAGGCAGTGAGTGGCAATGTAGGATGGAGAAAAGCACCGTGGGGGTGGTCAGAATGGGGAGGTCAGGGAACATGCAATGGCAATGTAGGATAGGTTTCTGAAAAACATCGCGGGGTGGTGCGCATTGTATGGGTGTGTGTTACATTACATTCACTAGTAGGAGTGAGAAAAACATCACGGGGTTTGTGAATCGGAGGGTCTGATTTAGGATAGGCAGTGAGTGGCAATGTCGGATGGAGAAAAGCACCGCGCGGTGGTCAGCATGTGGATGTCAGGGAACATGCAGTGGCAATGTAGGATAGGTTTCTGAAAAACATCGCGGGGTGGTGCGCATGGTATGGGTGTGTGTTACATTACATTCACTAGTAGGAGTGAGAAAAACATCATGTGGTGGTGTGAATCGGAGTGTCTGAATTAGGACAGGCAGTGAGTGCCAATGTAGGTTGGAGAAAAGCACCGCGGGGTGGTCACCATA
The DNA here is from genome assembly GCF_034190915.1 of Cavia porcellus. NCBI lineage: Eukaryota > Metazoa > Chordata > Mammalia > Rodentia > Caviidae > Cavia > Cavia porcellus. The sequence goes on from NW_026947809.1 coordinate 48,361, forward strand.
GGAGGTGTTACATTACATTCACTAGTAGGAGTGAGAAAAACAACACGGGGTGGTGCGCATTGTATGGGTGTGTGTTACATTACGTTCACTAGTAGGAGTGAGAAAAACAACACGGGGTGGGGCGCATTGTATGGGTGTGTGTTACATTACATTCACTAGTAGGAGTGAGAAAAACATCACGGGGTGGTGTGAATCGGAGGGTCTGATTTAGGATAGGCAGTGAGTGGCAATGTCAGATGGAGAAAAACACCGCGGGGTGGTCAGCATGGGGAGGTCAGGGAACATGCAGTGGCAATGTAGGATAGGTTTCTGAAAAACATCGCGGGGTGGCGGGCATTGTATGGGTGTGTGTTACATTACATTCACTTAAAGGAGTGACAAAAGCATCACGGAGTGGTGTGAATCGGAGAGTCTGAATTAGGATAGGCTGTGAGTGGCAATTTAGGATGGAGAAAAGCACCGCGGGGTGGTCAGCATGGGGAAGTCAGGGAACATGCAATGGCAATGTAGGATAGGTTTCTGAAAAACATCGCGGGGTGGTGCGCATTGTATGGTTGTGTGTTACATTACATTCACTAGTAGGAGTGAGAAAAACATCACGGGATGGTGTGAATCGGAGGGTCTGATTTAGGATACGCAGTGAGTGGCAATGTAGGATGGATAAAAGCACCGCGGGGTGGTCAGCATGGGGAGGTCAGGGAACATGCAGTGGCAATGTAGGATAGGTTTCTGAAAAACATCGTGGGGTGGTGCGCATTGTATGGGTGTGTGTTACATTACATTCACTAGTAGGAGTGAGAAAAACATCACGGTGTTTGTGAATCGGAGGGTCTGATTTAGGATAGGCAGTGAGGTGCAATGTCGGATGGAGAAAAGCACCGCGGGGTGGTCAGCATGGGGATGTCAGGGAACATGCAGTGGCAATGTAGGATAGGTTTCTGAAAAACATCGCGGGGTGGTGCGCATTGTATGGGTGTGTTTTACATTACATTCACTAGTAGGAGTGAGAAAAATATCACGGGGTGGTGCGCATTGTATGGGTGTGTGTTACATTACATTCACTAGTAGGAGTGAGAAAAACATCACGGGGTGGTGTGAATCGCATGGTCTGAATTAGGATAGGCAGTGAGTGGCAAGTAGGATGGAGAAAAGCACCGCGGGGTGGTCAGCATGGGGAGGTCAGGGAACATGCAGTGGCAATGTAGGATAGGTTTCTGAAAAACATCGCGGGGTGGTGCGCATTGTATGGGTGTGTGTTACATTACATTCACTAGTAGGAGTGAGAAAAACATCACGGGGTAGTGCGCATTGTTTGGGTGTGTGTTACATTACATTCACTAGTAGGAGTGAGCAAAACATCACGGGGTGGTGCGCATTGTATGGGTTTGTGTTACATTACATTGACTAATAGGAGTGAGAAAAACATCACGGGGTGGTGTGAATCAGAGCGTCTGAATTAGGATAGGCAGTGAGTGGCAATGTAGGATGGAGAAAAGCACCGCGGGGTGGTCAGAATGGGGAGGTCATGGAACATGCAGTGGCAAGGTAGGATAGGTTTCTGAAAAACATCGCGTGGTGGTGCGCATTGTATGTGTGTGTGTTACATTACATTCACTAGTAGGAGTGAGAAAATCATCACGGGGTGGTGCGCATTGTATGGGTGTGTGTTACATTACATTCACTAGTAGGAGTGAGAAAATCATCTCGCGGTGGGGCGCATTGTATGGGTGTGTGTTACATTACATTCACTAGTAGGAGTGAGAAAAACATCACGGGGTGGTGTGAATCGGAGGGTCTGAATTAGGATAGGCAGTGAGTGGCAATGTAGGATGGAGAAAAGCACCGCGGGGTGGTCAGCATGGGGAGGTCAGGGAACATGCATTGGCAATGTAGGATAGGTTTCTGAAAAACATCGCGGGGTGGTCCGCATTGTATGGGTGTGTGTTACATTACATTCACTAGTCGGAGTGAGAAAAACATGACGGGGTGGTGCGCATTGTATGGGTGTGTGTTACATTACATTCACTAGTAGGAGTGAGAAAAACATCACGGGGTGCTGTGAATCGCAGTGTCTGAATTAGGATAGGCACTGAGTGGCAATGTAGGATGGAGAAAAGCACCACGGGGTGGTCAGCATGGGGAGGGCAGGGAACATGGAATGGCAATGTAGGATAGGTTTCTGAAAAACATCGCGGGGTGGTGCGCATTGTATGGTTGTGTGTTACATTACATTCACTAGTAGGAGTGAGAAAAACATCACGGGGTGGTGCGCATTGTATGGGTGTGTGTTACATTACATTCACTAGTAGGAGTGATAAAAACATCACGGGGTGGTGTGAATCGCAGGCTCTGAGTTAGGATAGGCAGTGAGTGGCAATGTAGGAACAAGAAAAGCACCGCGGGCTGGTCAGAATGGGGAGGTCATGGAACATGCAGTGGCAATGTAGGATAGGTTTCTGAAAAACATCGCGGGGTGGTGCGCATTTTATGGGTCTGTGTTACATTACATTCACTAGTAAGAGTGAGAAAAACATCGCGGGGTGGTGCGCATTGTATGGGTGTGTGTTACATTACATTCACTAGTAGGAATGAGAAAAACATCACGGGGTGGTGCACATTGTATGGGTGTGTGTTACATTACATTCACTAGTAGGAGTGAGAAAAACATCACGGGGTGGTGCGCATTGTATGGGTGTGTGTTACATTACATTCACTAGTAGGAGTGGGAAAAACATCACGGGGTGGTGTGATTCGGAGGGTCTGAATTAGGATCGGCAGTGAGTGGCAATATAGGATGGAGAAAAGCACAGCGGGGTGGTGAGCAAGGGGAGGTCAGTGAACATGCAGTGGCAAAGTAGGATAGGTTTCTGAAAAACATCGCGGGGTGGTGCGCATTGTATGGGTGTGTGTCACATTACATTCACTAGTAGGACTGAGAAAAACATCACGGGGTGGAGCGCATTGTATGGGTGTGTGTTACATTACATTCACTAGTAGGAGTGAGAAAAACATCACGGGGTGGTGTGAATCGGAGAGTCTGAATTAGGATAGGAAGTGAGTGGCAATGTGGGATGGAGAAAAGCCCCGCGGGTGGTCAGCATGGCAGGTCAGGGAACATGCAGTGGCAATGTAGGATAGGTTTCTGAAAAACATCGCGGGTTGGTGCACATTGTATGGGTGTGTGTTACATTACATTCACTAGTAGGAGTGAGAAAAACATCACGGGGTGGTGTGAATCGGAGGGTCTGAATTAGGATAGGCAGTGAGTGGCAATGTATGATGGAGAAAAGCACCGCGGCGTGCTCAGCATGGGGAGGTAAGGGAACATGCAGTGGCAATGTAGGATAGGTTTCTGAAAAACATCGCGTGCTGGTGCGCATTGTATGCGTGTGTGTTACATTACATTCACTAGTAGGAGTGAGAAAAACATCACGGGTTGGTGCGCATTGTATGGATGTGTGTTACATTACATTCACTAGTAGAAGTGAAAAAAACATCACGGGGTGGTGTGAATCGGAGGGTCTGAATTAGGATAGGCAGTGAGTGGCAATGTAGGATGGAGAAAATCACCGCGGGGTGGTCACCATAGGAGGTAAGGGAACATGCAGTGGCAATGTAGGATAGGTTTCTGAAAAACATCGTGGGATGGTGCGCATTGTATGGGTGTGTGTTACATTACATTCACTAGTAGGAGTGAGAAAAACATCACGGGGTGGTGCGCATTGTATGGGTGTGTGTTACATTACGTTCACTAGTAGGAGTGAGAAAAACAACACGGGTTGGTGCGCATTGTATTGATGTGTGTTACATTACATTCACGAGTAGGAGTGAGAAAAACATCACGGGGTGGAGTGAATCGGAGGGTCTGAATTAGGATAGGCAGTGAGTGGCAATGTAGGATGGAGAAAAGCACCGCGAGGTGGTCAGCTTGGGGACGTCAGGGAACATGCAGTGGCAATGTAGGATAGGTTTCTGAAAAATATCGCGCCGTGGTGCATATTGTATGGGTGTGTGTTACATAACATTCACTAGTAGGAGTGAGAAAAACATCACGGGGTGGTGTGAATCGGAGGGTCTGATTTAGGATAGGCAGTGAGTGGCAATGTCGGATGGAGAAAAGCACCGCGGGGTGGTCAGCATGGGGAGGTCAGGGAACATGCATTGGCAATGTAGGATAGGTTTCTGAAAAACATCGCGGGGTGGTGCGCATTGTATGGGTGTGTGTTACATTACATTCACTAGTCGGAGTGAGAAAAACATGACGGGGTGGTGCGCATTGTATGGGTGTGTGTTACATTACATTCACTAGTAGGAGTGAGAAAAACATCACGAGGTGGTGTGAATCGCAGGGTCTGAATTAGGATAGGCAGTGAGTGGCAATGTAGGATGGAGAAAAGCACCGCCGGGTGGTCAGCATGGGTAGGGCAGGGAACATGCAATGGCAATGTAGGATAGGTTTCTGAAAAACATCGCGGGGTGGTGCGCATTGTATGGTTGTGTGTTACATTACATTCACTAGTAGGAGTGAGAAAAACATGACGGGGTGGTGCGCATTGTATGGGTGTGTGTTACATTACATTCACTAGTAGGAGTGATAAAAACATCACGGGGTGGTGTGAATCGCAGGCTCTGAGTTAGGATAGGCAGTGAGTGGCAATGTAGGAAAGAGAAAAGCACCGGGGGCTGGTCAGAATGGGGAGGTCATTGAACATGCAGTGGCAATGTAGGATAGGTTTCTGAAAAACATCGCGGGGTGGTGCGCATTGTATGGGTGTGTGGTACATTACATTCACTAGTAGGAGTGAGAAAAACATCACGGGGTGGTGCGCATTTTATGGGTCTGTGTTACATTACATTCACTAGTAAGAGTGAGAAAAACATCGCGGGGTGGTGCGCATTGTATTGGTGTGTGTTACATTACATTCACTAGTAGGAGTGAGAAAAACATCACGGGGTGGTGCGCATTGTATGGGTGTGTGTTACATTACATTCACTAGTAGGAGTGAGAAAAACATCACGGGGTGGTGCGCATTGTATGGGTTTGTGTTACATTACATTCACTAGTAGGAGTGGGAAAAACATCACGGGGTGGTGTGATTCGGAGGGTCCGAAATAGGATCGGCAGTGAGTGGCAATATAGAATGGAGAAAAGCACCGCGGGGTGGTGAGCAAGTGGAGGTCAGTGAACATGCAGTGGCAAAGTAGGATAGGTTTCTGAAAAACATCGCGGGGTGGTGCGCATTGTATGGGTGTGTGTTACATTACATTCACTAGTAGGACTGAGAAAAACATCACGGGGTGGATCGCATTGTATGGGTGTGTGTTACATTACATTCACTAGTAGGAGTGAGAAAAACATCACGGGGTGGTGTGAATCGGAGGGTCTGAATTAGGATAGGCAGTGAGTGGCAATGTGGGCTGGAGAAAAGCCCTGCGGGTGGTCAGCATGGCAGGTCAGGGAACATGCAGTGGCAATGTAGGATAGGTTTCTGAAAAACATCGCGGGTTGGTGCACATTGTATGGGTGTGTGTTACATTACATTCACTAGTAGGAGTGAGAAAAACATCACGGGGTGGTGTGAATCGGAGGGTCTGAATTAGGATAGGCAGTGAGTGGCAATGTATGATGGAGAAAAGCACCGCGGCGTGCTCAGCATGGGGAGGTAAGGGAACAGGCAGTGGCAATGTAGGATAGGTTTCTGAAAAACATCGCATGCTGGTGCGCATTGTATGCGTGTGTGTTACATTACATTCACTAGTAGGAGGGAGAAAAACATCACGGGTTGGTGCGCATTGTATGGATGTGTGTTACATTACATTCACTAGTAGAAGTGAAAAAAACATCACGGGGTGGTGTGAATCGGAGGGTCTGAATTAGGATAGGCAGTGAGTGGCAATGTAGGATGGAGAAAATCACCGCGGGGTGGTCAACATGGGGAGGTCAGGGAACATGAAGTGGCAATGTAGGATAGTTTTCTGAAAAACAACGTGGTGTGGTGCGCATGGTATGGGTGTGTCTTACATTACATTCACTACTAGGAGTGAGAAAAACATCACGGGGTGGTTCGCATTGTATGGGTGTGTGTTACATTACATTCACTAGTAGGAGTGAGAAAAACATCACGTGGTGGTGTGAATCGGAGTGTCTGAATTAGGATAGGCAGTGAGTGCCAATGTAGGATGGAGAAAAGCACCGCGGGGTGGTCACCATAGGAGGTCAGGGAACATGCAGTGGCAATGTAGGATAGGTTTCTGAAAAACATCGTGGGATGGTGCGCATTGAATAGGTGTGTGTTACATTACATTCACTAGTAGGAGTGAGAAAAACATCACGGGGTGGTGCGCATTGTATGGGTGTGTGTTACTTTACGTTCACTAGTAGGAGTGAGAAAAACAACACGGGGTGGTGCGCATTGTATGGGTGTGTGTTACATTACATTCACTAGTAGGAGTGAGAAAAACAACACGGGCTGGTGTGAATCGGAGGGTCTGAATTAGGATAGGCAGTGAGTGGCAATGTAGGATGGAGAAAAGCACCGCGGGGTGGTCGGCATGGGGACGTCAGGGAACATACATTGGCAATGTAGGATAGGTTTCTGAAAAACATCGCGGGGTGCTGCGCATTGTATGGGTGTGTGTTACATAACATTCACTAGTAGGAGTGAGAAAAACATCACGGGCTGGTGTGAATCGGAGGGTCTGTTTTAGGATAGGCAGTGAGTGGCAATGTCAGATGGAGAAAAACACCGCGGGGTGGTCAGCATGGGGAGGTCAGGGAACATGCAGTGGCAATGTAGGATAGGTTTCTGAAAAACATCGCGGGGTGGTGCGCATTGTATGGGTGTGTGTTACATTACATTCACTAGTAGGAGTGAGAAAAACATCACGGGGTTTGTGAATCGGAGGGTCTGATTTAGGATAGGCAGTGAGTGGCAATGTCGGATGGAGAAAAGCACCGCGGGGTGGTCAGCATGGGGATGTCAGGGAACATGCAGTGGCAATGTAGGATAGGTTTCTGAAAAACATCGTGGGGTGGTGCGCATTGTATGGGTGTGTGTTACATTACATTCACTAGTAGGAGTGAGAAAAACATCACGGGGTGGTGCGCATTGTATGGGTGTATGTTACATTACGTTCACTAGTAGGAGTGAGAAAAACAACACGGGGTGGTGCGCATTGTATGGGTGTGTGTTACATTACATTCACCAGTAGGAGTGAGAAAAACATCACGGGGTGGTGTGAATCGGAGGGTCTGAATTAGGATAGGCAGTGAGTGGCAATGTCAGATGGAGAAAAACACCGCGGGGTGGTCAGCATGGGGACGTCAGGGAACATGCAGTGGCAATGTAGGATAGGTTTCTGAAAAACATCGCGGGGTGGTGGGCATTGTATGGGTGTGTGTTACATTACATTAACTAGTAGGAGTGAGAAAAACATTACGGGGTGGTGCGCATTGTTTGGGTGTGTGTTACATTACATTCACTTAAAGGAGTGACAAAAACATCACGGAGTGGTGTGAATCGGAGGGTCTGAATTAGGATAGGCTGTGAGTGGCAATGTAGCATGGAGAAAAGCACCGCGGGGTGGTCAGCATGGGGAAGTCAGGGAACATGCAATGGCAATGTAGGATAGGTTTCTGAAAAACATCGCGGGGTGGTGCGCATTGTATTTTTGTGTGTTACATTACATTCACTAGTAGGAGTGAGAAAAACATCACGGGATGGTGTGAATCGGAGGGTCTGATTTAGGATACGCAGTGAGTGGCAATGTAGGATGGATAAAAGCACCGCGGGGTGGTCAGCATGGGGAGGTCAGGGAACATGCAGTGGCAATGTAGGATAGGTTTCTGAAAAACATCGTGGGGTGGTGCGCATTGTATGGGTGTGTGTTACATTACATTCACTAGTAGGAGTGAGAAAAACATCACTGGGTTTGTGAATCGGAGGGTCTGATTTAGGATAGGCACTGAGTGGCAATGTCGGATGGAGAAAAGCACCGCGGGGTGGTCAGCATGTGGATGTCAGGGAACATGCAGTGGCAATGTAGGATAAGTTTCTGAAAAACATCGCGGGGTGGTGCGCATTGTATGGGTGTGTGTTCCATTACATTCACTAGTAGGAGTGAGAAAAACATCACGTGGTGGTGTGAATCGGAGTGTCTGAATTAGGATAGGCAGTGAGTGCCAATGTAGGATGGAGAAAAGCACCGCGGGGTGGTCACCATAGGATGTCAGGGAACATGCAGTGGCAATGTAGGATAGGTTTCTGAAAAACATCGTGGGGTGGTGCGCATTGTATGGGTGTGTGTTACATTACATTCACTAGTAGGAGTGAGAAAAACATCACGGGGTGGTGCGCATTGGATTAGTGTGTGTTACATTACGTTCACTAGTAGGAGTGAGAAAAACAACACGGTGTGGGGCGCATTGTATGGGTGTGTGTTACATTACATTCACTAGTAGGAGTGAGAAAAACATCACAGGGTGGTGTGAATCGGAGGGTCTGAATTAGGATAGGCAGTGAGTGGCAATGTCAGATGGAGAAAAACACCGCGGGGTGGTCAGCATGGGGAGGTCAGGGAACATGCAGTGGCAATGTAGGATAGTTTTCTGAAAAACATCGCGGGGTGGTGGGCATTGTATGGGTGTGTGTTACATTACATTAACTAGTAGGAGTGAGAAAAACATCATGGGGTGGTGCGCATTGTTTGGGTGTGTGTTACATTACATTCACTTAAAGGAGTGACAAAAGCATCACGGAGTGGTGTGAATCGGAGAGTCTGAATTAGGATAGGCTGTGAGTGGCAATTTAGGATGGAGAAAAGCACCGCGGGGTGGTCAGCATGGGGAAGTCAGGGAACATGCAATGGCAATGTAGGATAGGTTTCTGAAAAACATAGCGGGGTGGTGCGCATTGTATGGTTGTGTGTTACATTACATTCACTAGTAGGAGTGAGAAAAACATCACGGGATTGTGTGAATCGGAGGGTCTGATTTAGGATACGCAGTGAGTGGCAATGTAGGATGGATAAAAGCACCGCGGGGTGGTCAGCATGGGGAGGTCAGGGAACATGCAGTGGCAATGTAGGATAGGTTTCTGAAAAACATCGTGGGGTGGTGCGCATTGTATGGGTGTGTGTTACATTACATTCACTAGTAGGAGTGAGAAAAACATCACGGGGTTTGTGAATCGGAGGGTCTGATTTAGGATAGGCTGTGAGTGGCAATGTCGGATGGAGAAAAGAACCGCGGGGTGGTCAGCATGGGGATGTCAGGGAACATGCAGTGGCAATGTAGGATAGATTTCTGAAAAACATCGCGGGGTGGTGCGCATTGTATGGGTGTGTTTTACATTACATTCACTAGTAGGAGTGAGAAAAATATCACGGGGTGGTGCGCATTGTATGGGTGTGTGTTACATTACATTCACTAGTAGGAGTGAGAAAAACGTCACGGGGAGGTGTGAATCGCATGGTCTGAATTAGGATAGGCAGTGAGTGGCAAGTAGGATGGAGAAAAGTACCGCGGGGTGGTCAGCATGGGGAGGTCAGGGAACATGCAGTGGCAATGTAGGATAGGTTTCTGAAAAACAACGCGGGGTGGTGCGCATTGTATGGGTGTGTGTTACATTACATTCACTAGTAGGAGTGAGAAAAACATCACGGGGTAGTGCGCATTGTTAGGGTGTGTGTGACATTACATTCACTAGTAGGAGTGAGAAAAACATCACGGGGTGGTGAGAATTGGAGGGTCTGTATTAGGATAGGCAGTGAGTGGCAATGAATGATGGAGAAAAGCACCGCGGGTCCGTCAGCATGGGGAGGTCAGGGAACATGCAGTGGCAAAGTAGGATAGGTTTCTGAAAAACATCGCGGGGTGGTGCGCATTGTATGGGTGTGTGTTACATTACATTCACTAGTAGGAGTGAGAAAAACATTACGGGGTGGTGCGCATTGTATGTGTGTGTGTTACATTACATTCACTAGTAGGAGTGAGCAAAACATCACGGGGTGGTGCGAATTGTATGGGTTTGTGTTACATTACATTGACTAATAGGAGTGAGAAAAACATCACGGGGTGGTGTGAATCAGAGCGTCTGAATTAGGATAGGCAGTGAGTGGCAATGTAGGATGGAGAAAAGCACCGCGGGGTGGTCAGAATGGGGAGGTCATGGAACATGCAGTGGCAATGTAGGATAGGTTTCTGAAAAACATCGCGTGGTGGTGCGCATTGTATGTGTGTGTGTTACATTACATTCACTAGTAGGAGTGAGAAAATCATCACGGGGTGGTGTGCATTGTATGGGTGTGTGTTACATTACATTCACTAGTAGGAGTGAGAAAAACATCACGCGGTGGGGCGCATTGTATGGGTGTGTGTTACATTACATTCACTAGTAGGAGTGAGAAAAACATCACGGGGTGGTGTGAATCGGAGGGTCTGAATTAGGATAGGCAGTGAGTGGCAATGTAGGATGGAGAAAAGCACCGCGGGATGGTCAGCATGGGGAGGTCAGGGAACATGCAGTGGCAATGTAGGATATTTTTCTGAAAAATATCGCGGGGTGGTGCGCATTGTATGGGTGTGTGTTACATTACATTCACTAGTAGGAGTGAGAAAAACATCACGGGGTGGTGTGAATCGGAGGGTCTGAATTAGGATAGGCAGTGAGTGGCAATGTAGGATGGAGAAAAGCACCGCGAGGTGGTCAGCATGGGGACGTCAGGGAACATGCAGTTTCAATGTAGGATAGGTTTCTGAAAAATATCACGGGGTGGTGCACATTGTATGGGTGTGTGTTACATAACATTCACTAGTAGGAGTGAGAAAAACATCACAGGGTGGTGTGAATCGGAGGGTCTGATTTAGGATAGGCAGTGAGTGGCAATGTCGGATGGAGAAAAGCACCGCGGGGTGGTCAGCATGGGGAGGTCAGGGAACATGCATTGGCAATGTAGGATAGGTTTCTGAAAAACATCGCGGGGTGGTCCGCATTGTATGGGTGTGTGTTACATTACATTCACTAGTCGGAGTGAGAAAAACATGACGGGGTGGTGCGCATTGTATGGGTGTGTGTTACATTACATTCACTAGTAGGAGTGAGAAAAACATCACGGGGTGGTGTGAATCGCAGTGTCTGAATTAGGATAGGCAGTGAGTGGCAATGTAGGATGGAGAAAAGCACCACGGGGTGGTCAGCATGGGGAGGGCAGGGAACATGCAATGGCAATGTAGGATAGGTTTCTGAAAAACATCGCGGGGTGGTGCGCATTGTATGGTTGTGTGTTACATTACATTCACTAGTAGGAGTGAGAAAAACATCACGGGGTGGTGCGCTTTGTATGGGTGTGTGTTACATTACATTCACTAGTAGGAGTGATAAAATCATCACGGGGTGGTGTGAATCGCAGGCTCTGAGTTAGGATAGGCAGTGAGTGGCAATGTAGGAACAAGAAAAGCACCGCGGGCTGGTCAGAATGGGGAGGTCATGGAACATGCAGTGGCAATGTAGGATAGGTTTCTGAAAAACATCGCGGGGTGGTGCGCATTGTATGGGTGTGTGGTACATTACATTCACTAGTAGGAGTGAGAAAAACATCACGGGGTGGTGCGCATTTTATGGGTCTGTGTTACATTACATTCACTAGTAAGAGTGAGAAAAACATCGCGGGGTGGTGCGCATTGTATGCGTGTGTGTTACATTACATTCACTAGTAGGAATGAGAAAAACATCACGGGGTGGTGCGCATTGTATGGGTGTGTGTTACATTACATTCACTAGTAGGAGTGAGAAAAATATCACGGGGTGGTGCGCATTGTATGGGTGTGTGTTACATTACATTCACTAGTAGGAGTGGGAAAAACATCACGGGGTGGTGTGATTCGGAGGGTCTGAATTAGGATCGGCAGTGAGTGGCAATATAGGATGGAGAAAAGCACAGCGGGGTGGTGAGCAAGGGGAGGTCAGTGAACATGCAGTGGCAAAGTAGGATAGGTTTCTGAAAAACATCGCGGGGTGGTGCGCATTGTATGGGTGTGTGTTACATTACATTCACTAGTAGGACTGAGAAAAACATCACGGGGTGGAGCGCATTGTATGGGTGTGTGTTACATTACATTCACTAGTAGGAGTGAGAAAAACATCACGGGGTGGTGTGAATCGGAGGGTCTGAATTAGGATAGGCAGTGAGTGGCAATGTGGGATGGAGAAAAGCCCCGCGGGTGGTCAGCATGGCAGGTCAGGGAACATGCAGTGGCAATGTAGGATAGGTTTCTGAAAAACATCGCGGGTTGGTGCACATTGTATGGGTGTGTGTTACATTACATTCACTAGTAGGAGTGAGAAAAAGATCACGGGGTGGTGTGAATCGGAGGGTCTGAATTAGGATAGGCAGTGAGTGGCAATGTAGGATGGAGAAAATCACCGCGGGGTGGTCAGCATGGGGAGGTCAGGGAACATGAAGTGGCAATGTAGGATAGTTTTCTGAAAAACAACGCGGTGTGGTGCGCATTGTATGGGTGTGTCTTACATTACATTCACTACTAGGAGTGAGAAAAACATCACGGGGTGGTTCGCATTGTATGGGTGTGTGTTGTATTACATTCACTACTAGGAGTGAGAAAAACATCACGTGGTGGTGTGAATCGGAGTGTCTGAATTAGGATAGGCAGTGAGTGCCAATGTAGGATGGAGAAAAGCACCGCGGGGTGGTCACCATAGGAGGTCAGGGAACATGCAGTGGCAATGTAGGATAGGTTTCTGAAAAACATCGCGGGGTGGTGCGCATTGTATGGGTGTGTGTTACATTACATTCACTAGTAGGAGTGAGAAAATCATCACGGGGTGGTGTGCATTGTATGGGTGTGTGTTACATTACATTCACTAGTAGGAGTGAGAAAAACATCACGCGGTGGGGCGCATTGTATGGGTGTGTGTTACATTACATTCACTAGTAGGAGTGAGAAAAACATCACGGGGTGGTGTGAATCGGAGGGTCTGAATTAGGATAGGCAGTGAGTGGCAATGTAGGATGGAGAAAAGCACCGCGGGGTGGTCAGCATGGGGAGGTCAGGGAACATGCAGTGGCAATGTAGGATATTTTTCTGAAAAATATCGCGGGGTGGTGCGCATTGTATGGGTGTGTGTTACATTACATTCACTAGTAGGAGTGAGAAAAACATCACGGGGTGGTGTGAATCGGAGGGTCTGAATTAGGATAGGCAGTGAGTGGCAATGTAGGATGGAGAAAAGCACCGCGAGGTGGTCAGCATGGGGACGTCAGGGAACATGCAGTTTCAATGTAGGATAGGTTTCTGAAAAATATCGCGGGGTGGTGCACATTGTATGGGTGTGTGTTACATAACATTCACTAGTAGGAGTGAGAAAAACATCACAGGGTGGTGTGAATCGGAGGGTCTGATTTAGGATAGGCAGTGAGTGGCAATGTCGGTTGGAGAAAAGCACCGCGGGGTGGTCAGCATGGGGAGGTCAGGGAACATGCATTGGCAATGTAGGATAGGTTTCTGAAAAACATCGCGGGGTGGTCCGCATTGTATGGGTGTGTGTTACATTACATTCACTAGTCGGAGTGAGAAAAACATGACGGGGTGGGGCGCATTGTATGGGTGTGTGTTACATTACATTCACTAGTAGGAGTGAGAAAAACATCACGGGGTGGTGTGAATCGCAGTGTCTGAATTAGGATAGGCAGTGAGTGGCAATGTAGGATGGAGAAAAGCACCACGGGGTGGTCAGCATGGGGAGGGCAGGGAACATGCAATGGCAATGTAGGATAGGTTTCTGAAAAACATCGCGGGGTGGTGCGCATTGTATGGTTGTGTGTTACATTACATTCACTAGTAGGAGTGAGAAAAACATCACGGGGTGGTGCGCATTGTATGGGTGTGTGTTACATTACATTCACTAGTAGGAGTGATAAAATCATCACGGGGTGGTGTGAATCGCAGGCTCTGAGTTAGGATAGGCAGTGAGTGGCAATGTAGGAACAAGAAAAGCACCGCGGGCTGGTCAGAATGGGGAGGTCATGGAACATGCAGTGGCAATGTAGGATAGGTTTCTGAAAAACATCGCGGGGTGGTGCGCATTGTATGGGTGTGTGGTACATTACATTCACTAGTAGGAGTGAGAAAAACATCACGGGGTGGTGCGCATTTTATGGGTCTGTGTTACATTACATTCACTAGTAAGAGTGAGAAAAACATCGCGGGGTGGTGCGAATTGTATGCGTGTGTGTTACATTACATTCTCTAGTAGGAGTGAGAAAAACATCGTGGGGTGGTGCGCATTGTATGGGTGTGTGTTACATTACATTCACTAGTAGGAGTGAGAAAAACATCACGGGGTGGTGTGAATCGGAGGGTCTGTATTAGGATAGGCAGTGAGTGGCAATGTAGGATGGAGAAAAGCAAGGCGGGGTGCTCAGCATGGGGAGGTAAGGGAACATGCAGTGGCAATGTAGGATAGGTTTCTGAAAAACATCGCGTGCTGGTGCGCATTGTATGCATGTGTGTTACATTACATTCACTAGTAGGAGTGAGAAAAACATCACGGGTTGGTGCGCATTGTATGGATGTGTGTTACATTACATTCACTAGTAGAAGTGAAAAAAACATCACGGGGTGGTGTGAATCGGAGGGTCTGAATTAGGATAGGCAGTGAGTGGCAATGTAGGATGGAGAAAATCACCGCGGGGTGGTCAGCATGGGGAGGTCAGGGAACATGAAGTGGCAATGTAGGATAGTTTTCTGAAAAACAACGCGGTGTGGTGCGCATTGTATGGGTGTGTCTTACATTACATTCACTACTAGGAGTGAGAAAAACATCACGGGGTGGTTCGCATTGTATGGGTGTGTGTTGTATTACATTCACTACTAGGAGTGAGAAAAACATCACGTGGTGGTGTGAATCGGAGTGTCTGAATTAGGATAGGCAGTGAGTGCCAATGTAGGATGGAGAAAAGCACCGCGGGGTGGTCACCATAGGAGGTCAGGGAACATGCAGTGGCAATGTAGGATAGGTTTCTGAAAAACATCGCGGGGTGGTGCGCATTGTATGGGTGTGTGTTACATTACATTCACTAGTAGGAGTGAGAAAATCATCACGGGGTGGTGTGCATTGTATGGGTGTGTGTTACATTACATTCACTAGTAGGAGTGAGAAAAACATCACGCGGTGGGGCGCATTGTATGGGTTTGTGTTACATTACATTCACTAGTAGGAGTGAGAAAAACATCACGGGGTGGTGTGAATCGGAGGGTCTGAATTAGGATAGGCAGTGAGTGGCAATGTAGGATGGAGAAAAGCACCGCGGGGTGGTCAGCATGGGGAGGTCAGGGAACATGCAGTGGCAATGTAGGATATTTTTCTGAAAAATATCGCGGGGTGGTGCGCATTGTATGGGTGTGTGTTACATTACATTCACTAGTAGGAGTGAGAAAAACATCACGGGGTGGTGTGAATCGGAGGGTCTGAATTAGGATAGGCAGTGAGTGGCAATGTAGGATGGAGAAAAGCACCGCGAGGTGGTCAGCATGGGGACGTCAGGGAACATGCAGTTTCAATGTAGGATAGGTTTCTGAAAAATATCGCGGGGTGGTGCACATTGTATGGGTGTGTGTTACATAACATTCACTAGTAGGAGTGAGAAAAACATCACAGGGTGGTGTGAATCGGAGGGTCTGATTTAGGATAGGCAGTGAGTGGCAATGTCGGTTGGAGAAAAGCACCGCGGGGTGGTCAGCATGGGGAGGTCAGGGAACATGCATTGGCAATGTAGGATAGGTTTCTGAAAAACATCGCGGGGTGGTCCGCATTGTATGGGTGTGTGTTACATTACATTCACTAGTCGGAGTGAGAAAAACATGACGGGGTGGTGCGCATTGTATGGGTGTGTGTTACATTACATTCACTAGTAGGAGTGAGAAAAACATCACGGGGTGGTGTGAATCGCAGTGTCTGAATTAGGATAGGCAGTGAGTGGCAATGTAGGATGGAGAAAAGCACCACGGGGTGGTCAGCATGGGGAGGGCAGGGAACATGCAATGGCAATGTAGGATAGGTTTCTGAAAAACATCGCGGGGTGGTGCGCATTGTATGGTTGTGTGTTACATTACATTCACTAGTAGGAGTGAGAAAAACATCACGGGGTGGTGCGCATTGTATGGGTGTGTGTTACATTACATTCACTAGTAGGAGTGATAAAATCATCACGGGGTGGTGTGAATCGCAGGCTCTGAGTTAGGATAGGCAGTGAGTGGCAATGTAGGAACAAGAAAAGCACCGCGGGCTGGTCAGAATGGGGAGGTCATGGAACATGCAGTGGCAATGTAGGATAGGTTTCTGAAAAACATCGCGGGGTGGTGCGCATTGTATGGGTGTGTGGTACATTACATTCACTAGTAGGAGTGAGAAAAACATCACGGGGTG
This sequence comes from Cavia porcellus, assembly GCF_034190915.1. Lineage (NCBI taxonomy): Eukaryota > Metazoa > Chordata > Mammalia > Rodentia > Caviidae > Cavia > Cavia porcellus. Next base: position 64,806 of record NW_026947809.1, read on the forward strand.
GTGCGCATTTTATGGGTCTGTGTTACATTACATTCACTAGTAAGAGTGAGAAAAACATCGCGGGGTGGTGCGCATTGTATGCGTGTGTGTTACATTACATTCACTAGTAGGAATGAGAAAAACATCACGGGGTGGTGCGCATTGTATGGGTGTGTGTTACATTACATTCACTAGTAGGAGTGAGAAAAACATCACGGGGTGGTGCGCATTGTATGGGTGTGTGTTACATTACATTCACTAGTAGGAGTGGGAAAAACATCACGGGGTGGTGTGATTCGGACAGTCTGAATTAGGATCGGCAGTGAGTGGCAATATAGGATGGAGAAAAGCACAGCGGGGTGGTGAGCAAGGGGAGGTCAGTGAACATGCAGTGGCAAAGTAGGATAGGTTTCTGAAAAACATCGCGGGGTGGTGCGCATTGTATGGGTGTGTGTTACATTACATTCACTAGTAGGACTGAGAAAAACATCACGGGGTGGAGCGCATTGTATGGGTGTGTGTTACATTACATTCACTAGTAGGAGTGAGAAAAACATCACGGGGTGGTGTGAATCGGAGGGTCTGAATTAGGATAGGCAGTGAGTGGCAATGTGGGATGGAGAAAAGCCCCGCGGGTGGTCAGCATGGCAGGTCAGGGAACATGCAGTGGCAATGTAGGATAGGTTTCTGAAAAACATCGCGGGTTGGTGCACATTGTAGGGGTGTGTGTTACATTACATTCACTAGTAGGAGTGAGAAAAAGATCACGGGGTGGTGTGAATCGGAGGGTCTGAATTAGGATAGGCAGTGAGTGGCAATGTATGATGGAGAAAAGCACCGCGGCGTGCTCAGCATGGGGAGGTAAGGGAACATGCAGTGGCAATGTAGGATAGGTTTCTGAAAAACATCGCGTGCTGGTGCGCATTGTATGCGTGTGTGTTACATTACATTCACTAGTAGGAGTGAGAAAAACATCACGGGTTGGTGCGCATTGTATGGATGTGTGTTACATTACATTCACTAGTAGAAGTGAAAAAAACATCACGGGGTGGTGTGAATCGGAGGGTCTGAATTAGGATAGGCAGTGAGTGGCAATGTAGGATGGAGAAAATCACCGCGGGGTGGTCAGCATGGGGAGGTCAGGGAACATGAAGTGGCAATGTAGGATAGTTTTCTGAAAAACAACGCGGTGTGGTGCGCATTGTATGGGTGTGTCTTACATTACATTCACTACTAGGAGTGAGAAAAACATCACGGGGTGGTTCGCATTGTATGGGTGTGTGTTGTATTACATTCACTACTAGGAGTGAGAAAAACATCACGTGGTGGTGTGAATCGGAGGGTCTGAATTAGGATAGGCAGTGAGTGGCAATGTAGGATGGAGAAAAGCACCGCGGATTATTCTCCCTGGGGAGGTAAGTGAACATGCAGTGACAATGTTGGATAGGTTTCTGAAAAACATCGCGGGGTGGTGCGCATTGTATGGGTGTGTGTTACATTACATTCACTAGTAGGAGTGAGAAAAACATCACGGGGTGGTGCGCATTGTATGGGTGTGTATTACATTACATTCACAAGTAGGAGTGAGAAAAACATCACGGGGTGGTGCGCATTGTATGGTTGTGTGTTATATTACATTCACTAGTAGGAGTGAGAAAATCATCACGGGGTGGTGCGCATTGTATGGGTGTGTGTTACATTACATTCACTAGTAGGAGTGAGAAAAACATCACGCGGTGGGGCGCATTGTATGGGTGTGTGTTACATTACATTCACTAGTAGGAGTGAGAAAATCATCACGGGGTGGTGCGCATTGTATGGGTGTGTGTTACATTACATTCACTAGTAGGAGTGAGAAAAACATCACGCGGTGGGGCGCATTGTATGGGTGTGTGTTACATTACATTCACTAGTAGGAGTGAGAAAAACATCACGGGGTGGTGTGAATCGGAGGGTCTGAATTAGGATAGGCAGTGAGTGGCAATGTAGGATGGAGAAAAGCACCGCGGGGTAGTCAGCATGGGGAGGTCAGGGAACATGCAGTGGCAATGTAGGATATTTTTCTGAAAAATACCGCGAGGTGGTGCGCATTGTATGGGTGTGTGTTACATTACATTCACTAGTAGGAGTGAGAAAAACATCACGGGGTGGTGTGAATCGGAGGGTCTGAATTAGGATAGGCAGTGAGTGGCAATGTAGGATGGAGAAAAGCACCGCGGGATGGTCAGCATGGGGAGGTCAGGGAACATGCAGTGGCAATGTAGGATATTTTTCTGAAAAATATCGCGGGGTGGTGCGCATTGTATGGGTGTGTGTTACATTACATTCACTAGTAGGAGTGAGAAAAACATCACGGGGTGGTGTGAATCGGAGGGTCTGAATTAGGATAGGCAGTGAGTGGCAATGTAGGATGGAGAAAAGCACCGCGAGGTGGTCAGCATGGGGACGTCAGGGAACATGCAGTTTCAATGTAGGATAGGTTTCTGAAAAATATCGCGGGGTGGTGCACATTGTATGGGTGTGTGTTACATAACATTCACTAGTAGGAGTGAGAAAAACATCACAGGGTGGTGTGAATCGGAGGGTCTGATTTAGGATAGGCAGTGAGTGGCAATGTCGGATGGAGAAAACCAACGCGGGGTGGTCAGCATGGGGAGGTCAGGGAACATGCATTGGCAATGTAGGATAGGTTTCTGAAAAACATCGCGGGGTGGTCCGCATTGTATGGGTGTGTGTTACATTACATTCACTAGTCGGAGTGAGAAAAACATGACGGGGTTGTGCGCATTGTATGGGTGTGTGTTACATTACATTCACTAGTAGGAGTGAGAAAAACATCACGGGGTGGTGTGAATCGCAGTGTCTGAATTAGGATAGGCAGTGAGTGGCAATGTAGGATGGAGAAAAGCACCACGGGGTGGTCAGCATGGGGAGGGCAGGGAACATGCAATGGCAATGTAGGATAGGTTTCTGAAAAACATCGCGGGGTGGTGCGCATTGTATGGTTGTGTGTTACATTACATTCACTAGTAGGAGTGAGAAAAACATCACGGGGTGGTGCGCATTGTATGGGTGTGTGTTACATTACATTCACTAGTAGGAGTGATAAAATCATCACGGGGTGGTGTGAATCGCAGGCTCTGAGTTAGGATAGGCAGTGAGTGGCAATGTAGGAACAAGAAAAGCACCGCGGGCTGGTCAGAATGGGGAGGTCATGGAACATGCAGTGGCAATGTAGGATAGGTTTCTGAAAAACATCGCGGGGTGGTGCGCATTGTATGGGTGTGTGGTACATTACATTCACTAGTAGGAGTGAGAAAAACATCACGGGGTGGTGCGCATTTTATGGGTCTGTGTTACATTACATTCACTAGTAAGAGTGAGAAAAACATCGCGGGGTGGTGCGCATTGTATGCGTGTGTGTTACATTACATTCACTAGTAGGAATGAGAAAAACATCACGGGGTGGTGCGCATTGTATGGGTGTGTGTTACATTACATTCTCTAGTAGGAGTGAGAAAAACATCACGGGGTGGTGCGCATTGTATGGGTGTGTGTTACATTACATTCACTAGTAGGAGTGGGAAAAACATCACGGGGTGGTGTGATTCGGAGGGTATGAATTAGGATCGGCAGTGAGTGGCAATATAGGATGGAGAAAAGCACAGCCGGGTGGTGAGCAAGGGGAGGTCAGTGAATATGCAGTGGCAAAGTAGGATAGGTTTCTGAAAAACATCGCGGGGTGGTGCGCATTGTATGGGTGTGTGTTACATTACATTCACTAGTAGGACTGAGAAAAACATCACGGGGTGGAGCGCATTGTATGGGTGTGTGTTACATTACATTCACTAGTAGGAGTGAGAAAAACATCACGGGGTGGTGTGAATCGGAGGGTCTGAATTAGGATAGGCAGTGAGTGGCAATGTGGGATGGAGAAAAGCCCCGCGGGTGGTCAGCATGGCAGGTCAGGGAACATGCAGTGGCAATGTAGGATAGGTTTCTGAAAAACATCGCGGGTTGGTGCACATTGTATGGGTGTGTGTTACATTACATTCACTAGTAGGAGTGAGAAAAAGATCACGGGGTGGTGTGAATCGGAGGGTCTGAATTAGGATAGGCAGTGAGTGGCAATGTATGATGGAGAAAAGCACCGCGGCGTGCTCAGCATGGGGAGGTAAGGGAACATGCAGTGGCAATGTAGGATAGGTTTCTGAAAAACATCGCGTGCTGGTGCGCATTGTATGCGTGTGTGTTACATTACATTCACCAGTAGGAGTGAGAAAAACATCACGGGTTGGTGCGCATTGTATGGATGTGTGTTACATTACATTCACTAGTAGAAGTGAAAAAAACATCACGGGGTGGTGTGAATCGGAGGGTCTGAATTAGGATAGGCAGTGAGTGGCAATGTAGGATGGAGAAAATCACCGCGGGGTGGTCAGCATGGGGAGGTCAGGGAACATGAAGTGGCAATGTAGGATAGTTTTCTGAAAAACAACGCGGTGTGGTGCGCATTGTATGGGTGTGTCTTACATTACATTCACTACTAGGAGTGAGAAAAACATCACGGGGTGGTTCGCATTGTATGGGTGTGTGTTGTATTACATTCACTAGTAGGAGTCAGAAAAACATCACGTGGTGGTGTGAATCGGAGTGTCTGAATTAGGATAGGCAGTGAGTGCCAATGTAGGATGGAGAAAAGCACCGCGGGGTGGTCACCATAGGAGGTCAGGGAACATGCAGTGGCAATGTAGGATAGGTTTGTGAAAAACATCGCGGGGTGGTGCGCATTGTATGGGTGTGTGTTACATTACATTCACTAGTAGGAGTGAGAAAATCATCACGGGGTGGTGTGCATTGTATGGGTGTGTGTTACATTACATTCACTAGTAGGAGTGAGAAAAACATCACGCGGTGGGGCGCATTGTATGGGTGTGTGTTACATTACATTCACTAGTAGGAGTGAGAAAAACATCACGGGGTGGTGTGAATCGGAGGGTCTGAATTAGGATAGGCAGTGAGTGGCAATGTAGGATGGAGAAAAGCACCGCGGGGTGGTCAGCATGGGGAGGTCAGGGAACATGCAGTGGCAATGTAGGATATTTTTCTGAAAAATATCGCGGGGTGGTGCGCATTGTATGGGTGTGTGTTACATTACATTCACTAGTAGGAGTGAGAAAAACATCACGGGGTGGCGTGAATCGGAGGGTCTGAATTAGGATAGGCAGTGAGTGGCAATGTAGGATGGAGAAAAGCACCGCGAGGTGGTCAGCATGGGGACGTCAGGGAACATGCAGTTTCAATGTAGGATAGTTTTCTGAAAAATATCGCGGGGTGGTGCACATTGTATGGGTGTGTGTTACATAACATTCACTAGTAGGAGTGAGAAAAACATCACAGGGTGGTGTGAATCGGAGGGTCTGATTTAGGATAGGCAGTGAGTGGCAATGTCGGTTGGAGAAAAGCACCGCGGGGTGGTCAGCATGGGGAGGTCAGGGAACATGCATTGGCAATGTAGGATAGGTTTCTGAAAAACATCGCGGGGTGGTCCGCATTGTATGGGTGTGTGTTACATTACATTCACTAGTCGGAGTGAGAAAAACATGACGGGGTGGTGCGCATTGTATGGGTGTGTGTTACATTACATTCACTAGTAGGAGTGAGAAAAACATCACGGGGTGGTGTGAATCGCAGTGTCTGAATTAGGATAGGCAGTGAGTGGCAATGTAGGATGGAGAAAAGCACCACGGGGTGGTCAGCATGGGGAGGGCAGGGAACATGCAATGGCAATGTAGGATAGGTTTCTGAAAAACATCGCGGGGTGGTGCGCATTGTATGGTTGTGTGTTACATTACATTCACTAGTAGGAGTGAGAAAAACATCACGGGGTGGTGCGCATTGTATGGGTGTGTGTTACATTACATTCACTAGTAGGAGTGATAAAATCATCACGGGGTGGTGTGAATCGCAGGCTCTGAGTTAGGATAGGCAGTGAGTGGCAATGTAGGAACAAGAAAAGCACCGCGGGCTGGTCAGAATGGGGAGGTCATGGAACATGCAGTGGCAATGTAGGATAGGTTTCTGAAAAACATCGCGGGGTGGTGCGCATTGTATGGGTGTGTGGTACATTACATTCACTAGTAGGAGTGAGAAAAACATCACGGGGTGGTGCGCATTTTATGGGTCTGTGTTACATTACATTCACTAGTAAGAGTGAGAAAAACATCGCGGGGTGGTGCGCATTGTATGCGTGTGTGTTACATTACATTCACTAGTAGGAATGAGAAAAACATCACGGGGTGGTGCGCATTGTATGGGTGTGTGTTACATTACATTCACTAGTAGGAGTGAGAAAAACATCACGGGGTGGTGCGCATTGTATGGGTGTGTGTTACATTACATTCACTAGTAGGAGTGGGAAAAACATCACGGGGTGGTGTGATTCGGAGGGTCTGAATTAGGATCGGCAGTGAGTGGCAATATAGGATGGAGAAAAGCACAGCGGGGTGGTGAGCAAGGGGAGGTCAGTGAACATGCAGTGGCAAAGTAGGATAGGTTTCTGAAAAACATCGCGGGGTGGTGCGCATTGTATGGGTGTGTGTTACATTACATTCACTAGTAGGACTGAGAAAAACATCACGGGGTGGAGCGCATTGTATGGGTGTGTGTTACATTACATTCACTAGTAGGAGTGAGAAAAACATCACGGGGTGGTGTGAATCGGAGGGTCTGAATTAGGATAGGCAGTGAGTGGCAATGTGGGATGGAGAAAAGCCCCGCGGGTGGTCAGCATGGCAGGTCAGGGAACATGCAGTGGCAATGTAGGATAGGTTTCTGAAAAACATCGCGGGTTGGTGCACATTGTATGGGTGTGTGTTACATTACATTCACTAGTAGGAGTGAGAAAAAGATCACGGGGTGGTGTGAATCGGAGGGTCTGAATTAGGATAGGCAGTGAGTGGCAATGTATGATGGAGAAAAGCACCGCGGCGTGCTCAGCATGGGGAGGTAAGGGAACATGCAGTGGCAATGTAGGATAGGTTTCTGAAAAACATCGCGTGCTGGTGCGCATTGTATGCGTGTGTGTTACATTACATTCACTAGTAGGAGTGAGAAAAACATCACGGGTTGGTGCGCATTGTATGGATGTGTGTTACATTACATTCACTAGTAGAAGTGAAAAAAACATCACGGGGTGGTGTGAATCGGAGGGTCTGAATTAGGATAGGCAGTGAGTAGCAATGTAGGATGGAGAAAATCACCGCGGGGTGGTCAGCATGGGGAGGTCAGGGAACATGAAGTGGCAATGTAGGATAGTTTTCTGAAAAACAACGCGGTGTGGTGCGCATTGTATGGGTGTGTCTTACATTACATTCACTACTAGGAGTGAGAAAAACATCACGGGGTGGTTCGCATTGTATGGGTGTGTGTTGTATTACATTCACTACTAGGAGTCAGAAAAACATCATGTGGTGGTGTGAATCGGAGTGTCTGAATTAGGATAGGCAGTGAGTGCCAATGTAGGATGGAGAAAAGCACCGCGGGGTGGTCACCATAGGAGGTCAGGGAACATGCAGTGGCAATGTAGGATAGGTTTGTGAAAAACATCGCGGGGTGGTGCGCATTGTATGGGTGTGTGTTACATTACATTCACTAGTAGGAGTGAGAAAATCATCACGGGGTGGTGTGCATTGTATGGGTGTGTGTTACATTACATTCACTAGTAGGAGTGAGAAAAACATCACGCGGTGGGGCACATTGTATGGGTGTGTGTTACATTACATTCACTAGTAGGAGTGAGAAAAACATCACGGGGTGGTGTGAATCGGAGGGTCTGAATTAGGATAGGCAGTGAGTGGCAATGTAGGATGGAGAAAAGCACCGCGGGGTGGTCAGCATGGGGAGGTCAGGGAACATGCAGTGGCAATGTAGGATATTTTTCTGAAAAATATCGCGGGGTGGTGCGCATTGTATGGGTGTGTGTTACATTACATTCACTAGTAGGAGTGAGAAAAACATCACGGGGTGGCGTGAATCGGAGGGTCTGAATTAGGATAGGCAGTGAGTGGCAATGTAGGATGGAGAAAAGCACCGCGAGGTGGTCAGCATGGGGACGTCAGGGAACATGCAGTTTCAATGTAGGATAGGTTTCTGAAAAATATCGCGGGGTGGTGCACATTGTATGGGTGTGTGTTACATAACATTCACTAGTAGGAGTGAGAAAAACATCACAGGGTGGTGTGAATCGGAGGGTCTGATTTAGGATAGGCAGTGAGTGGCAATGTCGGTTGGAGAAAAGCACCGCGGGGTGGTCAGCATGGGGAGGTCAGGGAACATGCATTGGCAATGTAGGATAGGTTTCTGAAAAACATCGCGGGGTGGTCCGCATTGTATGGGTGTGTGTTACATTACATTCACTAGTCGGAGTGAGAAAAACATGACGGGGTGGTGCGCATTGTATGGGTGTGTGTTACATTACATTCACTAGTAGGAGTGAGAAAAACATCACGGGGTGGTGTGAATCGCAGTGTCTGAATTAGGATAGGCAGTGAGTGGCAATGTAGGATGGAGAAAAGCACCACGGGGTGGTCAGCATGGGGAGGGCAGGGAACATGCAATGGCAATGTAGGATAGGTTTCTGAAAAACATCGCGGGGTGGTGCGCATTGTATGGTTGTGTGTTACATTACATTCACTAGTAGGAGTGAGAAAAACATCACGGGGTGGTGCGCATTGTATGGGTGTGTGTTACATTACATTCACTAGTAGGAGTGATAAAATCATCACGGGGTGGTGTGAATCGCAGGCTCTGAGTTAGGATAGGCAGTGAGTGGCAATGTAGGAACAAGAAAAGCACCGCGGGCTGGTCAGAATGGGGAGGTCATGGAACATGCAGTGGCAATGTAGGATAGGTTTCTGAAAAACATCGCGGGGTGGTGCGCATTGTATGGGTGTGTGGTACATTACATTCACTAGTAGGAGTGAGAAAAACATCACGGGGTGGTGCGCATTTTATGGGTCTGTGTTACATTACATTCACTAGTAAGAGTGAGAAAAACATCGCGGGGTGGTGCGCATTGTATGCGTGTGTGTTACATTACATTCACTAGTAGGAATGAGAAAAACATCACGGGGTGGTGCGCATTTTATGGGTGTGTGTTACATTACATTCACTAGTAGGAGTGAGAAAAACATCACGGGGTGGTGCGCATTGTATGGGTGTGTGTTACATTACATTCACTAGTAGGAGTGGGAAAAACATCACGGGGTGGTGTGATTCGGAGGGTCTGAATTAGGATCGGCAGTGAGTGGCAATATAGGATGGAGAAAAGCACAGCGGGGTGGTGAGCAAGGGGAGGTCAGTGAACATGCAGTGGCAAAGTAGGATAGGTTTCTGAAAAACATCGCGGGGTGGTGCGCATTGTATGGGTGTGTGTTACATTACATTCACTAGTAGGACTGAGAAAAACATCACGGGGTGGAGCGCATTGTATGGGTGTGTGTTACATTACATTCACTAGTAGGAGTGAGAAAAACATCACGGGGTGGTGTGAATCGGAGGGTCTGAATTAGGATAGGCAGTGAGTGGCAATGTGGGATGGAGAAAAGCCCCGCGGGTGGTCAGCATGGCAGGTCAGGGAACATGCAGTGGCAATGTAGGATAGGTTTCTGAAAAACATCGCGGGTTGGTGCACATTGTATGGGTGTGTGTTACATTACATTCACTAGTAGGAGTGAGAAAAAGATCACGGGGTGGTGTGAATCGGAGGGTCTGAATTAGGATAGGCAGTGAGTGGCAATGTATGATGGAGAAAAGCACCGCGGCGTGCTCAGCATGGGGAGGTAAGGGAACATGCAGTGGCAATGTAGGATAGGTTTCTGAAAAACATCGCGTGCTGGTGCGCATTGTACGCGTGTGTGTTACATTACATTCACTAGTAGGAGTGAGAAAAACATCACGGGTTGGTGCGCATTGTATGGATGTGTGTTACATTACATTCACTAGTAGAAGTGAAAAAAACATCACGGGGTGGTGTGAATCGGAGGGTCTGAATTAGGATAGGCAGTGAGTGGCAATGTAGGATGGAGAAAATCACCGCGGGGTGGTCAGCATGGGGAGGTCAGGGAACATGAAGTGGCAATGTAGGATAGTTTTCTGAAAAACAACGCGGTGTGGTGCGCATTGTATGGGTGTGTCTTACATTACATTCACTACTAGGAGTGAGAAAAACATCACGGGGTGGTTCGCATTGTATGGGTGTGTGTTGTATTACATTCACTACTAGGAGTCAGAAAAACATCACGTGGTGGTGTGAATCGGAGTGTCTGAATTAGGATAGGCAGTGAGTGCCAATGTAGGATGGAGAAAAGCACCGCGGGGTGGTCACCATAGGAGGTCAGGGAACATGCAGTGGCAATGTAGGATAGGTTTCTGAAAAACATCGCGGGGTGGTGCGCATTGTATGGGTGTGTGTTACATTACATTCACTAGTAGGAGTGAGAAAATCATCACGGGGTGGTGTGCATTGTATGGGTGTGTGTTACATTACATTCACTAGTAGGAGTGAGAAAAACATCACGCGGTGGGGCGCATTGTATGGGTGTGTGTTACATTACATTCACTAGTAGGAGTGAGAAAAACATCACGGGGTGGTGTGAATCGGAGGGTCTGAATTAGGATAGGCAGTGAGTGGCAATGTAGGATGGAGAAAAGCACCGCGGGGTGGTCAGCATGGGGAGGTCAGGGAACATGCAGTGGCAATGTAGGATATTTTTCTGAAAAATATCGCGGGGTGGTGCGCATTGTATGGGTGTGTGTTACATTACATTCACTAGTAGGAGTGAGAAAAACATCACGGGGTGGTGTGAATCGGAGGGTCTGAATTAGGATAGGCAGTGAGTGGCAATGTAGGATGGAGAAAAGCACCGCGAGGTGGTCAGCATGGGGACGTCAGGGAACATGCAGTTTCAATGTAGGATAGGTTTCTGAAAAATATCGCGGGGTGGTGCACATTGTATGGGTGTGTGTTACATAACATTCACTAGTAGGAGTGAGAAAAACATCACAGGGTGGTGTGAATCGGAGGGTCTGATTTAGGATAGGCAGTGAGTGGCAATGTAGGATGGAGAAAAGCACCGCGGGGTGGTCAGTATGGGGAGGTCAGGGAACATGCATTGGCAATGTAGGATAGATTTCTGAAAAACATCGCGGGGTGGTCCGCATTGTATGGGTGTGTGTTACATTACATTCACTAGTCGGAGTGAGAAAAACATGACGGGGTGGTGCGCATTGTATGGGTGTGTGTTACATTACATTCACTAGTAGGAGTGAGAAAAACATCACGGGGTGGTGTGAATCGCAGTGTCTGAATTAGGATAGGCAGTGAGTGGCAATGTAGGATGGAGAAAAGCACCACGGGGTGGTCAGCATGGGGAGGGCAGGGAACATGCAATGGCAATGTAGGATAGGTTTCTGAAAAACATCGCGGGGTGGTGCGCATTGTATGGTTGTGTGTTACATTACATTCACTAGTAGGAGTGAGAAAAACATCACGGGGTGGTGCGCATTGTATGGGTGTGTGTTACATTACATTCACTAGTAGGAGTGATAAAATCATCACGGGGTGGTGTGAATCGCAGGCTCTGAGTTAGGATAGGCAGTGAGTGGCAATGTAGGAACAAGAAAAGCACCGCGGGCTGGTCAGAATGGGGAGGTCATGGAACATGCAGTGGCAATGTAGGATAGGTTTCTGAAAAACATCGCGGGGTGGTGCGCATTGTATGGGTGTGTGGTACATTACATTCACTAGTAGGAGTGAGAAAAACATCACGGGGTGGTGCGCATTTTATGGGTCTGTGTTACATTACATTCACTAGTAAGAGTGAGAAAAACATCGCGGGGTGGTGCGCATTGTATGCGTGTTTGTTACATTACATTCACTAGTAGGAATGAGAAAAACATCACGGGGTGGTGCGCATTGTATGGGTGTGTGTTACATTACATTCACTAGTAGGAGTGAGAAAAACATCACGGGGTGGTGCGCATTGTATGGGTGTGTGTTACATTACATTCACTAGTAGGAGTGGGAAAAACATCACGGGGTGGTGTGATTCGGAGGGTCTGAATTAGGATCGGCAGTGAGTGGCAATATAGGATGGAGAAAAGCACAGCGGGGTGGTGAGCAAGGGGAGGTCAGTGAACATGCAGTGGCAAAGTAGGATAGGTTTCTGAAAAACATCGCGGGGTGGTGCGCATTGTATGGGTGTGTGTTACATTACATTCACTAGTAGGACTGAGAAAAACATCACGGGGTGGAGCGCATTGTATGGGTGTGTGTTACATTACATTCACTAGTAGGAGTGAGAAAAACATCACGGGGTGGTGTGAATCGGAGGGTCTGAATTAGGATAGGCAGTGAGTGGCAATGTGGGATGGAGAAAAGCCCCGCGGGTGGTCAGCATGGCAGGTCAGGGAACATGCAGTGGCAATGTAGGATAGGTTTCTGAAAAACATCGCGGGTTGGTGCACATTGTATGGGTGTGTGTTACATTACATTCACTAGTAGGAGTGAGAAAAAGATCACGGGGTGGTGTGAATCGGAGGGTCTGAATTAGGATAGGCAGTGAGTGGCAATGTATGATGGAGAAAAGCACCGCGGCGTGCTCAGCATGGGGAGGTAAGGGAACATGCAGTGGCAATGTAGGATAGGTTTCTGAAAAACATCGCGTGCTGGTGCGCATTGTATGCGTGTGTGTTACATTACATTCACTAGTAGGAGTGAGAAAAACATCACGGGTTGGTGCGCATTGTATGGATGTGTGTTACATTACATTCACTAGTAGAAGTGAAAAAAACATCACGGGGTGGTGTGAATCGGAGGGTCTGAATTAGGATAGGCAGTGAGTGGCAATGTAGGATGGAGAAAATCACCGCGGGGTGGTCAGCATGGGGAGGTCAGGGAACATGAAGTGGCAATGTAGGATAGTTTTCTGAAAAACAACGCGGTGTGGTGCGCATTGTATGGGTGTGTCTTACATTACATTCACTACTAAGAGTGAGAAAAACATCACGGGGTGGTTCGCATTGTATGGGTGTGTGTTGTATTACATTCACTACTAGGAGTCAGAAAAACATCACGTGGTGGTGTGAATCGGAGTGTCTGAATTAGGATAGGCAGTGAGTGCCAATGTAGGATGGAGAAAAGCACCGCGGGGTGGTCACCATAGGAGGTCAGGGAACATGCAGTGGCAATGTAGGATAGGTTTCTGAAAAACATCGCGGGGTGGTGCGCATTGTATGGGTGTGTGTTACATTACATTCACTAGTAGGAGTGAGAAAAACATCACGGGGTGGTTCGCATTTTATGGGTGTGTGTTACATTACATTCACGAGTAGGAGTTAGAAAAACATCACAGGGTGGTGTGAATCGGAGGGTCTGAATTAGGATAGGCAGTGAGTGGCAATGTAGGATGGAGAAAAGCACCGCGGATTAGTCTCCCTGGGGAGGTAAGTGAACATGCAGTGACAATGTTGGATAGGTTTCTGAAAAACATCGCGGGGTGGTGCGCATTGTATGGGTGTGTGTTACATTACATTCACTAGTAGGAGTGAGAAAAACATCACGGGGTGGTGCGCATTGTATGGGTGTGTATTACATTACATTCACAAGTAGGAGTGAGAAAAACATCACGGGTGGTGCGCATTGTATGGTTGTGTGTTATATTACATTCACTAGTAGGAGTGAGAAAATCATCACGGGGTGGTGCGCATTGTATGGGTGTGTGTTACATTACATTCACTAGTAGGAGTGAGAAAAACATCACGCGGTGGGGCGCATTCTATGGGTGTGTGTTACATTACATTCACTAGTAGGAATGAGAAAATCATCACGGGGTGGTGCGCATTGTATGGGTGTGTGTTACATTACATTCACTAGTAGGAGTGAGAAAAACATCACGCGGTGGGGCGCATTGTATGGGTGTGTGTTACATTACATTCACTAGTAGGAGTGAGAAAAACATCACGGGGTGGTGTGAATCGGAGGGTCTGAATTAGGATAGGCAGTGAGTGGCAATGTAGGATGGAGAAAAGCACCGCGGGGTAGTCAGCATGGGGAGGTCAGGGAACATGCAGTGGCAATGTAGGATATTTTTCTGAAAAATACCGCGGGGTGGTGCGCATTGTATGGGTGTGTGTTACATTACATTCACTAGTAGGAGTGAGAAAAACATCACGGGGTGGTGTGAATCGGAGGGTCTGAATTAGGATAGGCAGTGAGTGGCAATGTAGGATGGAGAAAATCACCGCGGGGTGGTCAGCATTGGGACGTCAGGGAACATGCAGTGGCAATGTAGGATAGGTTTCTGAAAAACATCGCAGGGTGGTGCACATTGTATGGGTGTGTGTTACATAACATTCACTAGTAGGAGTGAGAAAAACATCACGGGGTGGTATCAATCGGAGGGTCTGATTTAGGATAGGCAGTGAGTGGCAATGTCGGATGGAGAAAAGCACCGCCCGGTGGTCAGCATGGGGAGGTCAGGGAACATGCAGTGGCAATGTAGGATAGGTTTCTGAAAAACATCGCGGGGTGGTGCGCATTGTATGGGTGTGTGTTACATTACATTCACTAGTAGGAGTGAGAAAAACATCACGGGGTGGTGCGCAATGTATGGGTGTGTGTTACATTACATTCACAAGTAGGAGTGAGAAAAACATCACGGGGTGGTGCGCATTGTATTGGTGTGTGTTACATTACATTCACTAGTAGGAGTGAGAAAAACATCACGTGGTGGTGTGAATCGGAGGGTCTGAATTAGGATAGGCAGTGAGTGCCAATGTAGGATGGAGAAAAGAACCGCGGGGTGGTCACCATGGGGAGGTCAGGGAACATGCAGTGGCAATGTAGGATAGGTTTCTGAAAAACATCGTGGGGTGGTGCGCATTGTATGGGTGTGTGTTACATTACATTCACTAGTAGGAGTGAGAAAAACATCACGGGGTGGTGCGCATTGTATGGGTGTGTGTTACATTACGTTCACTAGTAGAAGTGAGAAAAACAACACGGGGTGGTGCGCATTGTATGGGTGTGTGTTACATTACATTCACTAGTAGGAGTGAGAAAAACATCACGGGTTGGTGTGAATCGGATGGTCTGAATTAGGATAGGCAGTGAGTGGCAATGTAGGATGGAGAAAAGCACCGCGGGGTGGTCAGCATGGGGACGTCAGGGAACATGCAGTGGCAATGTAGGATAGGTTTCTGAAAAACATCGCGGGGTGCTGCGCATTGTATGGGTGTGTGTTACATAACATTCACTAGTAGGAGTGAGAAAAACATCACGGGCTGGTGTGAATCGGAGGGTCTGATTTAGGATAGGCAGTGAGTGGCAATGTCAGATGGAGAAAAACACCGCGGGGTGGTCAGCATGGGGAGGTCAGGGAACATGCAGTGGCAATGTAGGATAGGTTTCTGAAAAACATCGCGGGGTGGTGGGCATTGTATGGGTGTGTGTTACGTTACATTAACTAGTAGGAGTGAGAAAAACATCACGGGGTGGTGCGCATTGTTTGGGTGTGTGTTACATTACATTTACTAGAAGGAGTGACAAAAACATCACGTAGTGGTGTGAATCGGAGGGTCTGAATTAGGATAGGCTGTGAGTGGCAATGTAGGATGGAGAAAAGCACCGCGGGGTGGTCAGCATGGGGAAGTCAGGGAACATGCAATGGCAATGTAGGATAGGTTTCTGAAAAACATCGTGGGGTGGTGCGCATTGTATGGGTGTGTGTTACATTACATTCACTAGTAGGAGTGAGAAAAACACGGGTTGGTGCGCATTGTACTGATGTGTGTTACATTACATTCACGAGTAGGAGTGAGAAAAACATCACGTGGTGGTGTGAATCGGAGGGTCTGAATTAGGATAGGCAGTGAGTGCCAATGTAGGATGGAGAAAAGCACCGCGGGGTGGTCACCATGGGGAGGTCAGGGAACATGCAGTGGCAATGTAGGATAGGTTTCTGAAAAACATCGCGGGGTTGTGCGCATTGTATGGGTGTGTGTTACATTACATTCACTAGTAGGAGTGAGAAAAACATCACGTGGTGGTGTGAATCGGAGGGTCTGAATTAGGATAGGCAGTGAGTGCCAATGTAGGATGGAGAAAAGCACCGCGGGGTGGTCACCATGGGGAGGTCAGGGAACATGCAGTGGCAATGTAGGATAGGTTTCTGAAAAACATCGTGGGGTGGTGCACATTGTATGGGTGTGTTTTACATTACATTCACTAGTAGGAGTGAGAAAAACATCACGGGGTGGTGCGCATTGTATGGGTGTGTGTTACATTACGTTCACTAGTAGGAGTGAGAAAAACAACACGGGGTGGTGCGCATTGTATGGTTGTGTGTTATATTACATTCACTAGTAGGAGTGAGAAAAACATCACGGGGTGGTGTGAATCGGAGGGTCTGAATTAGGATAGGCAGTGAGTGGTAATGTAGGATGGAGAAAAGCACCGCGGGGTGGTCAGCATGGGGACGTCAGGGAACATGCAGTGGCAATGTAGGATAGGTTTCTGAAAAACTTCGCGGGGTGCTGCGCATTGTATGGGTGTGTGTTACATAACATTCACTAGTAGGAGTGAGAAAAACATCACGGGGTGGTGTGAATCGGAGGGTCTGAATTAGGATAGGCAGTGAGTTGCAATGTCAGATGGAGAAAAACACCGCGGGGTGGTCAGCATGGGGAGGTCAGGGAACATGCAGTGGCAATGTAGGATAGGTTTCTGAAAAACATCGCTGGGTGGTGGGCATTGTATGGGTGTGTGTTACATTACATTAACTAGTAGGAGTGAGAAAAACATCACGGGGTGGTGCGCATTGTTTGGGTGTGTGTTACATTACATTCACTTAAAGGAGTGACAAAAGCATCACGGAGTGGTGTGAATCGGAGAGTCTGAATTAGGAGAGGCTGTGAGTGGCAATGTAGGATGGAGAAAAGCACCGCGGGGTGGTCAGCATGGGGAAGTCAGGGAACATGCAATGGCAATGTAGGATAGGTTTCTGAAAAACATCGCGGGGTGGTGCGCATTGTATGGTTGTGTGTTACATTACATTCACTAGTAGGAGTGAGAAAAACATCACGGGATGGTGTGAATCGGAGGGTCTGATTTAGGATACGCAGTGAGTGGCAATGTAGGATGGATAAAAGCACCGCGGGGTGGTCAGCATGGGGAGGTCAGGGAACATGCAGTGGCAATGTAGGATAGGTTTCTGAAAAACATCGTGGGGTGGTGCGCATTGTATGGGTTTGTGTTACATTACATTCACTAGTAGGAGTGAGAAAAACATCACGGGGTTTGTAAATAGGAGGGTCTGATTTAGGATAGGCAGTGAGTGGCAATGTCGGATGGAGAAAAGCACCGCGGGGTGGTCAGCATGGGGATGTCAAGGAACATGCAGTGGCAATGTAGGATAGGTTTCTGAAAAACATCGCGGGGTGGTGCGCATTGTATGGGTGTGTTTTACATTACATTCACTAGTAGGAGTGAGAAAAATATCACGGGGTGGTGCGCATTGTATGGGTGTGTGTTACATTACATTCACTAGTAGGAGTGAGAAAAACATCACGGGGTAGTGCGCATTGTTTGGGTGTGTGTTACATTACATTCACTAGTAGGAGTGAGAAAAACATCACGGGGTGGTGAGAATTGGAGGGTCTGTATTAGGATAGGCAGTGAGTGGCAATGAATGATGGAGAAAAGCACCGCGGGTCCGTCAGCATGGGGAGGTCAGGGAACATGCAGTGGCAAAGTAGGATAGGTTTCTGAAAAACATCGCGGGGTGGTGCGCATTGTATGGGTGTGTGTTACATTACATTCACTAGTAGGAGTGAGAAAAACATCACGGGGTGGTGCGCATTGTATGTGTGTGTGTTACATTACATTCACTAGTAGGAGTGAGCAAAACATCACGGGGTGGTGCGCATTGTATGGGTTTGTGTTACATTACATTGACTAATAGGAGTGAGAAAAATATCACGGGGTGGTGTGAATCAGAGCGTCTGAATTAGGATAGGCAGTGAGTGGCAATGTAGGATGGAGAAAAGCACCGCGGGGTGGTCAGAATGGGGAGGTCATGGAACATGCAGTGGCACTGTAGGATAGGTTTCTGAAAAACATCGCGTGGTCGTGCGCATTGTATGTGTGTGTGTTACATTACATTCACTAGTAGGAGTGAGAAAATCATCACGGGGTGGTGCGCATTGTATGGGTGTGTGTTACATTACATTCACTAGTAGGAGTGAGAAAAACATCACGCGGTGGGGCGCATTGTATGGGTGTGTGTTACATTACATTCACTAGTAGGAGTGAGAAAAACATCACGGGGTGGTGTGAATCGGAGGGTCTGAATTGGGATAGGCAGTGAGTGGCAATGTAGGATGGAGAAAAGCACCGCGGGGTAGTCAGCATGGGGAGGTCAGGGAACATGCAGTGGCAATGTAGGATATTTTTCTGAAAAATACCGCGGGGTGGTGCGCATTGTATGGGTGTGTGTTACATTACATTCACTAGTAGGAGTGAGAAAAACATCACGGGGTGGTGTGAATCGGAGGGTCTGATTTAGGATAGGGAGTGAGTCGCAATGTCGGATGGAGAAAAGCACCGCGGGGTGGTCAGCATGGGGAGGTCAGGGAACATGCATTGGCAATGTAGGACAGGTTTCTGAAAAACATCGCGGGGTGGTCCGCATTGTATGGGTGTGTGTTACATTACATTCACTAGTCGGAGTGAGAAAAACATGACAGGGTGGTGCGCATTGTATGGGTGTGTGTTACATTACATTCACTAGTAGGAGTGAGAAAAACATCACGGGGTGGTGTGAATCACAGTGTCTGAATTAGGATAGGCAGTGAGTGGCAATGTCAGATGCAGAAAAACACCGCGGGGTGGTCAGCATGGGGAGGTCAGGGAACATGCAGTGGCAATGTAGGATAGGTTTCTGAAAAACATCGCGGGGTGGTGCGCATTGTATGGGTGTGTGGTACATTACATTCACTAGTAGGAGTGAGAAAAACATCACGGGGTGGTGCGCATTGTATGGATGTGTGTTACATTACATTCACTAGTAGAAGTGAAAAAAACATCACGGGGTGGTGTGAATCGGAGGGTCTGAATTAGGATAGGCAGTGAGTGGCAATGTAGGATGGAGAAAATCACCGCGGGGTGGTCAGCATGGGAAGGTCAGGGAACATGAAGTGGCAATGTAGGATAGTTTTCTGAAAAACAACGCGGTGTGGTGCGCATTGTATGGGTGTGTCTTACATAACATTCACTACTAGGAGTGAGAAAAACATCACGGGGTGGTTCGCATTGTATGGGTGTGTGTTGTATTACATTCACTACTAGGAGTGAGAAAAACATCACGTGGTGGTGTGAATCGGAGTGTCTCAATTAGGATAGGCAGTGAGTGCCAATGTAGGATGGAGAAAAGCACCGCGGGGTGGTCACCATAGGAGGTCAGGGAACATGCAGTGGCAATGTAGGATAGGTTTCTGAAAAACATCGTGGGGTGGTGCGCATTGTATGGGTTTGTGTTACATTACATTCGCTAGTAGGAGTGAGAAAAACATCACGGGGTGGTGCGCGTTGTATGGGTGTGTGTTACATTACGTTCACTAGTAGGAGTGAGAAAAACAACACGGGTTGGTGCGCATTGTATTGATGTGTGTTACATTACATTCACGAGTAGGAGTGAGAAAAACATCACGGGTTGGTGTGAATCGGATGGTCTGAATTAGGATAGGCAGTGAGTGGCAATGTAGGATGGAGAAAAGCACCGAGGGGTGGTCAGCATGGGGAGGTCAGGGAACATGCTGTGGCAATGTAGGATAGGTTTCTGAAAAACATCGCGGGGTGGTGGGCATTGTATGGGTGTGTGTTACGTTACATTAACTAGTAGGAGTGAGAAAAACATCACGGGGTGGTGCGCATTGTTTGGGTGTGTGTTACATTACATTTACTAGAAGGAGTGACAAAAACATCACGTAGTGGTGTGAATCGGAGGGTCTGAATTAGGATAGGCTGTGAGTGGCAATGTAGGATGGAGAAAAGCACCGCGGGGTGGTCAGCATGGGGAAGTCAGGGAACATGCAATGGCAATGTAGGATAGGTTTCTGAAAAACATCGTGGGGTGGTGCGCATTGTATGGGTGTGTGTTACATTACATTCACTAGTAGGAGTGAGAAAAACACGGGTTGGTGCGCATTGTACTGATGTGTGTTACATTACATTCACGAGTAGGAGTGAGAAAAACATCACGTGGTGGTGTGAATCGGAGGGTCTGAATTAGGATAGGCAGTGAGTGCCAATGTAGGATGGAGAAAAGCACCGCGGGGTGGTCACCATGGGGAGGTCAGGGAACATGCAGTGGCAATGTAGGATAGGTTTCTGAAAAACATCGCGGGGTTGTGCGCATTGTATGGGTGTGTGTTACATTACATTCACTAGTAGGAGTGAGAAAAACATCACGTGGTGGTGTGAATCGGAGGGTCTGAATTAGGATAGGCAGTGAGTGCCAATGTAGGATGGAGAAAAGCACCGCGGGGTGGTCACCATGGGGAGGTCAGGGAACATGCAGTGGCAATGTAGGATAGGTTTCTGAAAAACATCGTGGGGTGGTGCACATTGTATGGGTGTGTTTTACATTACATTCACTAGTAGGAGTGAGAAAAACATCACGGGGTGGTGCGCATTGTATGGGTGTGTGTTACATTACGTTCACTAGTAGGAGTGAGAAAAACAACACGGGGTGGTGCGCATTGTATGGTTGTGTGTTATATTACATTCACTAGTAGGAGTGAGAAAAACATCACGGGGTGGTGTGAATCGGAGGGTCTGAATTAGGATAGGCAGTGAGTGGTAATGTAGGATGGAGAAAAGCACCGCGGGGTGGTCAGCATGGGGACGTCAGGGAACATGCAGTGGCAATGTAGGATAGGTTTCTGAAAAACTTCGCGGGGTGCTGCGCATTGTATGGGTGTGTGTTACATAACATTCACTAGTAGGAGTGAGAAAAACATCACGGGGTGGTGTGAATCGGAGGGTCTGAATTAGGATAGGCAGTGAGTTGCAATGTCAGATGGAGAAAAACACCGCGGGGTGGTCAGCATGGGGAGGTCAGGGAACATGCAGTGGCAATGTAGGATAGGTTTCTGAAAAACATCGCTGGGTGGTGGGCATTGTATGGGTGTGTGTTACATTACATTAACTAGTAGGAGTGAGAAAAACATCACGGGGTGGTGCGCATTGTTTGGGTGTGTGTTACATTACATTCACTTAAAGGAGTGACAAAAGCATCACGGAGTGGTGTGAATCGGAGAGTCTGAATTAGGAGAGGCTGTGAGTGGCAATGTAGGATGGAGAAAAGCACCGCGGGGTGGTCAGCATGGGGAAGTCAGGGAACATGCAATGGCAATGTAGGATAGGTTTCTGAAAAACATCGCGGGGTGGTGCGCATTGTATGGTTGTGTGTTACATTACATTCACTAGTAGGAGTGAGAAAAACATCACGGGATGGTGTGAATCGGAGGGTCTGATTTAGGATACGCAGTGAGTGGCAATGTAGGATGGATAAAAGCACCGCGGGGTGGTCAGCATGGGGAGGTCAGGGAACATGCAGTGGCAATGTAGGATAGGTTTCTGAAAAACATCGTGGGGTGGTGCGCATTGTATGGGTTTGTGTTACATTACATTCACTAGTAGGAGTGAGAAAAACATCACGGGGTTTGTAAATAGGAGGGTCTGATTTAGGATAGGCAGTGAGTGGCAATGTCGGATGGAGAAAAGCACCGCGGGGTGGTCAGCATGGGGATGTCAAGGAACATGCAGTGGCAATGTAGGATAGGTTTCTGAAAAACATCGCGGGGTGGTGCGCATTGTATGGGTGTGTTTTACATTACATTCACTAGTAGGAGTGAGAAAAATATCACGGGGTGGTGCGCATTGTATGGGTGTGTGTTACATTACATTCACTAGTAGGAGTGAGAAAAACATCACGGGGTAGTGCGCATTGTTTGGGTGTGTGTTACATTACATTCACTAGTAGGAGTGAGAAAAACATCACGGGGTGGTGAGAATTGGAGGGTCTGTATTAGGATAGGCAGTGAGTGGCAATGAATGATGGAGAAAAGCACCGCGGGTCCGTCAGCATGGGGAGGTCAGGGAACATGCAGTGGCAAAGTAGGATAGGTTTCTGAAAAACATCGCGGGGTGGTGCGCATTGTATGGGTGTGTGTTACATTACATTCACTAGTAGGAGTGAGAAAAACATCACGGGGTGGTGCGCATTGTATGTGTGTGTGTTACATTACATTCACTAGTAGGAGTGAGCAAAACATCACGGGGTGGTGCGCATTGTATGGGTTTGTGTTACATTACATTGACTAATAGGAGTGAGAAAAATATCACGGGGTGGTGTGAATCAGAGCGTCTGAATTAGGATAGGCAGTGAGTGGCAATGTAGGATGGAGAAAAGCACCGCGGGGTGGTCAGAATGGGGAGGTCATGGAACATGCAGTGGCACTGTAGGATAGGTTTCTGAAAAACATCGCGTGGTCGTGCGCATTGTATGTGTGTGTGTTACATTACATTCACTAGTAGGAGTGAGAAAATCATCACGGGGTGGTGCGCATTGTATGGGTGTGTGTTACATTACATTCACTAGTAGGAGTGAGAAAAACATCACGCGGTGGGGCGCATTGTATGGGTGTGTGTTACATTACATTCACTAGTAGGAGTGAGAAAAACATCACGGGGTGGTGTGAATCGGAGGGTCTGAATTGGGATAGGCAGTGAGTGGCAATGTAGGATGGAGAAAAGCACCGCGGGGTAGTCAGCATGGGGAGGTCAGGGAACATGCAGTGGCAATGTAGGATATTTTTCTGAAAAATACCGCGGGGTGGTGCGCATTGTATGGGTGTGTGTTACATTACATTCACTAGTAGGAGTGAGAAAAACATCACGGGGTGGTGTGAATCGGAGGGTCTGATTTAGGATAGGGAGTGAGTCGCAATGTCGGATGGAGAAAAGCACCGCGGGGTGGTCAGCATGGGGAGGTCAGGGAACATGCATTGGCAATGTAGGACAGGTTTCTGAAAAACATCGCGGGGTGGTCCGCATTGTATGGGTGTGTGTTACATTACATTCACTAGTCGGAGTGAGAAAAACATGACAGGGTGGTGCGCATTGTATGGGTGTGTGTTACATTACATTCACTAGTAGGAGTGAGAAAAACATCACGGGGTGGTGTGAATCACAGTGTCTGAATTAGGATAGGCAGTGAGTGGCAATGTCAGATGCAGAAAAACACCGCGGGGTGGTCAGCATGGGGAGGTCAGGGAACATGCAGTGGCAATGTAGGATAGGTTTCTGAAAAACATCGCGGGGTGGTGCGCATTGTATGGGTGTGTGGTACATTACATTCACTAGTAGGAGTGAGAAAAACATCACGGGGTGGTGCGCATTGTATGGATGTGTGTTACATTACATTCACTAGTAGAAGTGAAAAAAACATCACGGGGTGGTGTGAATCGGAGGGTCTGAATTAGGATAGGCAGTGAGTGGCAATGTAGGATGGAGAAAATCACCGCGGGGTGGTCAGCATGGGAAGGTCAGGGAACATGAAGTGGCAATGTAGGATAGTTTTCTGAAAAACAACGCGGTGTGGTGCGCATTGTATGGGTGTGTCTTACATAACATTCACTACTAGGAGTGAGAAAAACATCACGGGGTGGTTCGCATTGTATGGGTGTGTGTTGTATTACATTCACTACTAGGAGTGAGAAAAACATCACGTGGTGGTGTGAATCGGAGTGTCTCAATTAGGATAGGCAGTGAGTGCCAATGTAGGATGGAGAAAAGCACCGCGGGGTGGTCACCATAGGAGGTCAGGGAACATGCAGTGGCAATGTAGGATAGGTTTCTGAAAAACATCGTGGGGTGGTGCGCATTGTATGGGTTTGTGTTACATTACATTCGCTAGTAGGAGTGAGAAAAACATCACGGGGTGGTGCGCGTTGTATGGGTGTGTGTTACATTACGTTCACTAGTAGGAGTGAGAAAAACAACACGGGTTGGTGCGCATTGTATTGATGTGTGTTACATTACATTCACGAGTAGGAGTGAGAAAAACATCACGGGTTGGTGTGAATCGGATGGTCTGAATTAGGATAGGCAGTGAGTGGCAATGTAGGATGGAGAAAAGCACCGAGGGGTGGTCAGCATGGGGAGGTCAGGGAACATGCTGTGGCAATGTAGGATAGTTTTCTGAAAAACATCGCGGGGTGGTGCGCATTGTATGGGTGTGTGTTACATTACATTCACTAGTAGGAGTGAGAAAAACATCACGGGGTAGTGCGCATTGTATGGGTGTGTGTTACATTACATTCACTAGTAGGAGTGAGAAAAACATCACAGGGTGGTGTGAATCGGAGGGTCTGAATTAGGATAGGCAGTGAGTGGCAATGTAGGATGGAGAAAAGCACCGCGGATTAGTCTCCCTGGGTCGGTAAGGGAACATGCAGTGACAATGTTGGATAGGTTTCTGAAAAACATCGCGGGGTGGTGCGCATTGTATGGGTGTGTGTTACATTACATTCACTAGTAGGAGTGAGAAAAACATCACGGGGTGGTGCGCATTGTATGGGTGTGTGTTACATTACATTCACTAGTAGGAGTGAGAAAAACATCACGGGGTGGTGCGCATTGTATGGGTGTGTGTTACATTACATTCACTAGTAGGAGTGATAAAAACATCACGGGGTGGTGTGAATCGCAGGCTCTGAGTTAGGATAAGCAGTGAGTGGCAATGTAGGAAAGAGAAAAGCACCGGGGGCTGGTCAGAATGGGGAGGTCATTGAACATGCAGTGGCAATGTAGGATAGGTTTCTGAAAAACATCGTGGGGTGGTGCGCATTGTATGGGTTTGTGTTACATTACATTCGCTAGTAGGAGTGAGAAAAACATCACGGGGTGGTGCGCGTTGTATGGGTGTGTGTTACATTACGTTCACTAGTAGGAGTGAGAAAAACAACACGGGTTGGTGCGCATTGTATTGATGTGTGTTACATTACATTCACGAGTAGGAGTGAGAAAAACATCACGGGTTGGTGTGAATCGGATGGTCTGAATTAGGATAGGCAGTGAGTGGCAATGTAGGATGGAGAAAAGCACCGAGGGGTGGTCAGCATGGGGAGGTCAGGGAACATGCTGTGGCAATGTAGGATAGTTTTCTGAAAAACATCGCGGGGTGGTGCGCATTGTATGGGTGTGTGTTACATTACATTCACTAGTAGGAGTGAGAAAAACATCACGGGGTAGTGCGCATTGTATGGGTGTGTGTTACATTACATTCACTAGTAGGAGTGAGAAAAACATCACAGGGTGGTGTGAATCGGAGGGTCTGAATTAGGATAGGCAGTGAGTGGCAATGTAGGATGGAGAAAAGCACCGCGGATTAGTCTCCCTGGGTCGGTAAGGGAACATGCAGTGACAATGTTGGATAGGTTTCTGAAAAACATCGCGGGGTGGTGCGCATTGTATGGGTGTGTGTTACATTACATTCACTAGTAGGAGTGAGAAAAACATCACGGGGTGGTGCGCATTGTATGGGTGTGTGTTACATTACATTCACTAGTAGGAGTGAGAAAAACATCACGGGGTGGTGCGCATTGTATGGGTGTGTGTTACATTACATTCACTAGTAGGAGTGATAAAAACATCACGGGGTGGTGTGAATCGCAGGCTCTGAGTTAGGATAGGCAGTGAGTGGCAATGTAGGAAAGAGAAAAGCACCGGGGGCTGGTCAGAATGGGGAGGTCATTGAACATGCAGTGGCAATGTAGGATAGGTTTCTGAAAAACATCGCGGGGTGGTGCGCATTGTATGGGTGTGTGGTACATTACATTCACTAGTAGGAGTGAGAAAAACATCACGGGGTGGTGCGCATTTTATGGGTCTGTGTTACATTACATTCACTAGTAAGAGTGAGAAAAACATCGCGGGGTGGTGCGCATTGTATTGGTGTGTGTTACATTACATTCACTAGTAGGAGTGAGAAAAACATCACGGGGTGGTGCGCATTGTATGGGTGTGTGTTACATTACATTCACTAGTAGGAGTGAGAAAAACATCACGGGGTGGTGCGCATTGTATGGGTTTTTGTTACATTACATTCACTAGTAGGAGTGGGAAAAACAACACGGGGTGGTGTGATTCGGAGGGTCCGAATTAGGATCGGCAGTGAGTGGCAATATACAATGGAGAAAAGCACCGCGGGGTGGTGAGCAAGGGGAGGTCAGTGAACATGCAGTGGCAAAGTAGGATAGGTTTCTGAAAAACATCGCGGGGTGGTGCGCATTGTATGGGTGTGTGTTACATTACATTCACTAGTAGGACTGAGAAAAACATCACGGGGTGGATCGCATTGTATGGGTGTGTGTTACATTACATTCACTAGTAGGAGTGAGAAAAACATCACGGGGTGGTGTGAATCGGAGGGTCTGAATTAGGATAGGCAGTGAGTGGCAATGTGGGATGGAGAAAAGCCCTGCGGGTGGTCAGCATGGCAGGTCAGGGAACATCCAGTGGCAATGTAGGATAGGTTTCTGAAAAACATCGCGGGTTGGTGCACATTGTATGGGTGTGTGTTACATTACATTCACTAGTAGGAGTGAGAAAAACATCACGCGGTGGGGCGCATTGTATGGGTGTGTGTTACATTACATTCACTAGTAGGAGTGAGAAAAACATCACGGGGTGGTGTGAATCGGAGGGTCTGAATTAGGATAGGCAGTGAGTGGCAATGTAGGATGGAGAAAAGCACCGCGGGGTAGTCAGCATGGGGAGGTCAGGGAACATGCAGTGGCAATGTAGGATATTTTTCTGAAAAATACCGCGGGGTGGTGCGCATTGTATGGGTGTGTGTTACATTACATTCACTAGTAGGAGTGAGAAAAACATCACGGGGTGGTGTGAATCGGAGGGTTTGAATTAGGATAGGCAGTGAGTGGCAATGTAGGATGGAGAAAATCACCGCGGGGTGGTCAGCATTGGGACGTCAGGGAACATGCAGTGGCAATGTAGGATAGGTTTCTGAAAAACATCGCAGGGTGGTGCACATTGTATGGGTGTGTGTTACATAACATTCACTAGTAGGAGTGAGAAAAACATCACGGGGTGGTATCAATCGGAGGGTCTGATTTAGGATAGGCAGTGAGTGGCAATGTCGGATGGAGAAAAGCACCGCCCGGTGGTCAGCATGGGGAGGTCAGGGAACATGCAGTGGCAATGTAGGATAGGTTTCTGAAAAACATCGCGGGGTGGTGCGCATTGTATGGGTGTGTGTTACATTACATTCACTAGTAGGAGTGAGAAAAACATCACGGGGTGGTGCGCATTGTATGGGTGTGTGTTACATTACATTCACTAGTAGGAGTGAGAAAAACATCACGGGGTGGTGCGCATTGTATGGGTGTGTGTTACATTACATTCACTAGTAGGAGTGATAAAAACATCACGGGGTGGTGTGAATCGCAGGCTCTGAGTTAGGATAGGCAGTGAGTGGCAATGTAGGAAAGAGAAAAGCACCGGGGGCTGGTCAGAATGGGGAGGTCATTGAACATGCAGTGGCAATGTAGGATAGGTTTCTGAAAAACATCGCGGGGTGGTGCGCATTGTATGGGTGTGTGGTACATTACATTCACTAGTAGGAGTGAGAAAAACATCACGGGGTGGTGCGCATTTTATGGGTCTGTGTTACATTACATTCACTAGTAAGAGTGAGAAAAACATCGCGGGGTGGTGCGCATTGTATTGGTGTGTGTTACATTATATTCACTAGTAGGAGTGAGAAAAACATCACGGGGTGGTGCGCATTGTATGGGTGTGTGTTACATTACATTCACTAGTAGGAGTGAGAAAAACATCACGGGGTGGTGCGCATTGTATGGGTTTTTGTTACATTACATTCACTAGTAGGAGTGGGAAAAACATCACGGGGTGGTGTGATTCGGAGGGTCCGAATTAGGATCGGCAGTGAGTGGCAATATACAATGGAGAAAAGCACCGCGGGGTGGTGAGCAAGGGGAGGTCAGTGAACATGCAGTGGCAAAGTAGGATAGGTTTCTGAAAAACATCGCGGGGTGGTGCGCATTGTATGGGTGTGTGTTACATTACATTCACTAGTAGGACTGAGAAAAACATCACGGGGTGGATCGCATTGTATGGGTGTGTGTTACATTACATTCACTAGTAGGAGTGAGAAAAACATCACGGTGTGGTGTGAATCGGAGGGTCTGAATTAGGATAGGCAGTGAGTGGCAATGTGGGATGGAGAAAAGCCCTGCGGGTGGTCAGCATGGCAGGTCAGGGAACATCCAGTGGCAATGTAGGATAGGTTTCTGAAAAACATCGCGGGTTGGTGCACATTGTATGGGTGTGTGTTACATTACATTCACTAGTAGGAGTGAGAAAAACATCACGCGGTGGGGCGCATTGTATGGGTGTGTGTTACATTACATTCACTAGTAGGAGTGAGAAAAACATCACGGGGTGGTGTGAATCGGAGGGTCTGAATTAGGATAGGCAGTGAGTGGCAATGTAGGATGGAGAAAAGCACCGCGGGGTAGTCAGCATGGGGAGGTCAGGGAACATGCAGTGGCAATGTAGGATATTTTTCTGAAAAATACCGCGGGGTGGTGCGCATTGTATGGGTGTGTGTTACATTACATTCACTAGTAGGAGTGAGAAAAACATCACGGGGTGGTGTGAATCGGAGGGTCTGAATTAGGATAGGCAGTGAGTGGCAATGTAGGATGGAGAAAATCACCGCGGGGTGGTCAGCATTGGGACGTCAGGGAACATGCAGTGGCAATGTAGGATAGGTTTCTGAAAAACATCGCAGGGTGGTGCACATTGTATGGGTGTGTGTTACATAACATTCACTAGTAGGAGTGAGAAAAACATCACGGGGTGGTATCAATCGGAGGGTCTGATTTAGGATAGGCAGTGAGTGGCAATGTCGGATGGAGAAAAGCACCGCCCGGTGGTCAGCATGGGGAGGTCAGGGAACATGCAGTGGCAATGTAGGATAGGTTTCTGAAAAACATCGCGGGGTGGTGCGCATTGTATGGGTGTGTGTTACATTACATTCACTAGTAGGAGTGAGAAAAACATCACGGGGTGGTGCGCAATGTATGGGTGTGTGTTACATTACATTCACAAGTAGGAGTGAGAAAAACATCACGGGGTGGTGCGCATTGTATTGGTGTGTGTTACATTACATTCACTAGTAGGAGTGAGAAAAACATCACGTGGTGGTGTGAATCGGAGGGTCTGAATTAGGATAGGCAGTGAGTGCCAATGTAGGATGGAGAAAAGAACCGCGGGGTGGTCACCATGGGGAGGTCAGGGAACATGCAGTGGCAATGTAGGATAGGTTTCTGAAAAACATCGTGGGGTGGTGCGCATTGTATGGGTGTGTGTTACATTATATTCACTAGTAGGAGTGAGAAAAACATCACGGGGTGGTGCGCATTGTATGGGTGTGTGTTACATTACGTTCACTAGTAGAAGTGAGAAAAACAACACGGGGTGGTGCGCATTGTATGGGTGTGTGTTACATTACATTCACTAGTAGGAGTGAGAAAAACATCACGGGTTGGTGTGAATCGGATGGTCTGAATTAGGATAGGCAGTGAGTGGCAATGTAGGATGGAGAAAAGCACCGCGGGGTGGTCAGCATGGGGACGTCAGGGAACATGCAGTGGCAATGTAGGATAGGTTTCTGAAAAACATCGCGGGGTGCTGCGCATTGTATGGGTGTGTGTTACATAACATTCACTAGTAGGAGTGAGAAAAACATCACGGGCTGGTGTGAATCGGAGGGTCTGATTTAGGATAGGCAGTGAGTGGCAATGTCAGATGGAGAAAAACACCGCGGGGTGGTCAGCATGGGGAGGTCAGGGAACATGCAGTGGCAATGTAGGATAGGTTTCTGAAAAACATCGCGGGGTGGTGGGCATTGTATGGGTGTGTGTTACATTACATTAACTAGTAGGAGTGAGAAAAACATCACGGGGTGGTGCGCATTGTTTGGGTGTGTGTTACATTACATTTACTAGAAGGAGTGACAAAAACATCACGTAGTGGTGTGAATCGGAGGGTCTGAATTAGGATAGGCTGTGAGTGGCAATGTAGGATGGAGAAAAGCACCGCGGGGTGGTCAGCATGGGGACGTCAGGGAACATGCAGTGGCAATGTAGGATAGGTTTCTGAAAAACATCGCGGGGTGCTGCGCATTGTATGGGTGTGTGTTACATAACATTCACTAGTAGGAGTGAGAAAAACATCACGGGCTGGTGTGAATCGGAGGGTCTGATTTAGGATAGGCAGTGAGTGGCAATGTCAGATGGAGAAAAACACCGCGGGGTGGTCAGCATGGGGAGGTCAGGGAACATGCAGTGGCAATGTAGGATAGGTTTCTGAAAAACATCGCGGGGTGGTGGGCATTGTATGGGTGTGTGTTACATTACATTAACTAGTAGGAGTGAGAAAAACATCACGGGGTGGTGCGCATTGTATGGGTGTGTGTTACATTACGTTCACTAGTAGGAGTGAGAAAAACAACACGGGGTGGTGCGCATTGTATGGTTGTGTGTTATATTACATTCACTAGTAGGAGTGAGAAAAACATCACGGGGTGGTGTGAATCGGAGGGTCTGAATTAGGATAGGCAGTGAGTGGTAATGTAGGATGGAGAAAAGCACCGCGGGGTGGTCAGCATGGGGACGTCAGGGAACATGCAGTGGCAATGTAGGATAGGTTTCTGAAAAACTTCGCGGGGTGCTGCGCATTTTATGGGTGTGTGTTACATAACATTCACTAGTAGGAGTGAGAAAAACATCACGGGGTGGTGTGAATCGGAGGGTCTGAATTAGGATAGGCAGTGAGTTGCAATGTCAGATGGAGAAAAACACCGCGGGGTGGTCAGCATGGGGAGGTCAGGGAACATGCAGTGGCAATGTAGGATAGGTTTCTGAAAAACATCGCTGGGTGGTGGGCATTGTATGGGTGTGTGTTACATTACATTAACTAGTAGGAGTGAGAAAAACATCACGGGGTGGTGCGCATTGTTTGGGTGTGTGTTACATTACATTCACTTAAAGGAGTGACAAAAGCATCACGGAGTGGTGTGAATCGGAGAGTCTGAATTAGGAGAGGCTGTGAGTGGCAATGTAGGATGGAGAAAAGCACCGCGGGGTGGTCAGCATGGGGAAGTCAGGGAACATGCAATGGCAATGTAGGATAGGTTTCTGAAAAACATCGCGGGGTGGTGCGCATTGTATGGTTGTGTGTTACATTACATTCACTAGTAGGAGTGAGAAAAACATCACGGGATGGTGTGAATCGGAGGGTCTGATTTAGGATACGCAGTGAGTGGCAATGTAGGATGGATAAAAGCACCGCGGGGTGGTCAGCATGGGGAGGTCAGGGAACATGCAGTGGCAATGTAGGATAGGTTTCTGAAAAACATCGTGGGGTGGTGCGCATTGTATGGGTTTGTGTTACATTACATTCACTAGTAGGAGTGAGAAAAACATCACGGGGTTTGTAAATCGGAGGGTCTGATTTAGGATAGGCAGTGAGTGGCAATGTCGGATGGAGAAAAGCACCGCGGGGTGGTCAGCATGGGGATGTCAAGGAACATGCAGTGGCAATGTAGGATAGGTTTCTGAAAAACATCGCGGGGTGGTGCGCATTGTATGGGTGTGTTTTACATTACATTCACTAGTAGGAGTGAGAAAAATATCACGGGGTGGTGCGCATTGTATGGGTGTGTGTTACATTACATTCACTAGTAGGAGTGAGAAAAACATCACGGGGTAGTGCGCATTGTTTGGGTGTGTGTTACATTACATTCACTAGTAGGAGTGAGAAAAACATCACGAGGTGGTGAGAATTGGAGGGTCTGTATTAGGATAGGCAGTGAGTGGCAATGAATGATGGAGAAAAGCACCGCGGGTCCGTCAGCATGGGGAGGTCAGGGAACATGCAGTGGCAAAGTAGGATAGGTTTCTGAAAAACATCGCGGGGTGGTGCGCATTGTATGGGTGTGTGTTACATTACATTCACTAGTAGGAGTGAGAAAAACATCACGGGGTGGTGCGCATTGTATGTGTGTGTGTTACATTACATTCACTAGTAGGAGTGAGCAAAACAACACGGGGTGGTGCGCATTGTATGGGTGTGTGTTACATTACGTTCACTAGTAGAAGTGAGAAAAACAACACGGGGTGGTGCGCATTGTATGGGTGTGTGTTACATTACATTCACTAGTAGGAGTGAGAAAAACATCACGGGTTGGTGTGAATCGGATGGTCTGAATTAGGATAGGCAGTGAGTGGCAATGTAGGATGGAGAAAAGCACCGCGGGGTGGTCAGCATGGGGACGTCAGGGAACATGCAGTGGCAATGTAGGATAGGTTTCTGAAAAACATCGCGGGGTGCTGCGCATTGTATGGGTGTGTGTTACATAACATTCACTAGTAGGAGTGAGAAAAACATCACGGGCTGGTGTGAATCGGAGGGTCTGATTTAGGATAGGCAGTGAGTGGCAATGTCAGATGGAGAAAAACACCGCGGGGTGGTCAGCATGGGGAGGTCAGGGAACATGCAGTGGCAATGTAGGATAGGTTTCTGAAAAACATCGCGGGGTGGTGGGCATTGTATGGGTGTGTGTTACATTACATTAACTAGTAGGAGTGAGAAAAACATCACGGGGTGGTGCGCATTGTTTGGGTGTGTGTTACATTACATTTACTAGAAGGAGTGACAAAAACATCACGTAGTGGTGTGAATCGGAGGGTCTGAATTAGGATAGGCTGTGAGTGGCAATGTAGGATGGAGAAAAGCACTGCGGGGTGGTCAGCATGGGGAAGTCAGGGAACATGCAATGGCAATGTAGGATAGGTTTCTGAAAAACATCGTGGGGTGGTGCGCATTGTATGGGTGTGTGTTACATTACATTCACTAGTAGGAGTGAGAAAAACACGGGTTGGTGCGCATTGTACTGATGTGTGTTACATTACATTCACGAGTAGGAGTGAGAAAAACATCACGTGGTGGTGTGAATCGGAGGGTCTGAATTAGGATAGGCAGTGAGTGCCAATGTAGGATGGAGAAAAGCACCGCGGGGTGGTCACCATGGGGAGGTCAGGGAACATGCAGTGGCAATGTAGGATAGGTTTCTGAAAAACATCGCGGGGTTGTGCGCATTGTATGGGTGTGTGTTACATTACATTCACTAGTAGGAGTGAGAAAAACATCACGTGGTGGTGTGAATCGGAGGGTCTGAATTAGGATAGGCAGTGAGTGCCAATGTAGGATGGAGAAAAGCACCGCGGGGTGGTCACCATGGGGAGGTCAGGGAACATGCAGTGGCAATGTAGGATAGGTTTCTGAAAAACATCGTGGGGTGGTGCACATTGTATGGGTGTGTGTTACATTACATTCACTAGTAGGAGTGAGAAAAACATCACGGGGTGGTGCGCATTGTATGGGTGTGTGTTACATTACGTTCACTAGTAGGAGTGAGAAAAACAACACGGGGTGGTGCGCATTGTATGGTTGTGTGTTATATTACATTCACTAGTAGGAGTGAGAAAAACATCACGGGGTGGTGTGAATCGGAGGGTCTGAATTAGGATAGGCAGTGAGTGGTAATGTAGGATGGAGAAAAGCACCGCGGGGTGGTCAGCATGGGGACGTCAGGGAACATGCAGTGGCAATGTAGGATAGGTTTCTGAAAAACTTCGCCGGGTGCTGCGCATTGTATGGGTGTGTGTTACATAACATTCACTAGTAGGAGTGAGAAAAACATCACGGGGTGGTGTGAATCGGAGGGTCTGAATTAGGATAGGCAGTGAGTTGCAATGTCAGATGGAGAAAAACACCGCGGGGTGGTCAGCATGGGGAGGTCAGGGAACATGCAGTGGCAATGTAGGATAGGTTTCTGAAAAACATCGCTGGGTGGTGGGCATTGTATGGGTGTGTGTTACATTACATTAACTAGTAGGAGTGAGAAAAACATCACGGGGTGGTGCGCATTGTTTGGGTGTGTGTTACATTACATTCACTTAAAGGAGTGACAAAAGCATCACGGAGTGGTGTGAATCGGAGAGTCTGAATTAGGAGAGGCTGTGAGTGGCAATGTAGGATGGAGAAAAGCACCGCGGGGTGGTCAGCATGGGGAAGTCAGGGAACATGCAATGGCAATGTAGGATAGGTTTCTGAAAAACATCGCGGGGTGGTGCGCGTTGTATGGTTGTGTGTTACATTGCATTCACTAGTAGGAGTGAGAAAAACATCACGGGATGGTGTGAATCGGAGGGTCTGATTTAGGATACGCAGTGAGTGGCAATGTAGGATGGATAAAAGCACCGCGGGGTGGTCAGCATGGGGAGGTCAGGGAACATGCAGTGGCAATGTAGGATAGGTTTCTGAAAAACATCGTGGGGTGGTGCGCATTGTATGGGTTTGTGTTACATTACATTCACTATTAGGAGTGAGAAAAACATCACGGGGTTTGTAAATCGGAGGGTCTGATTTAGGATAGGCAGTGAGTGGCAATGTCGGATGGAGAAAAGCACCGCGGGGTGGTCAGCATGGGGATGTCAAGGAACATGCAGTGGCAATGTAGGATAGGTTTCTGAAAAACATCGCGGGGTGGTGCGCATTGTATGGGTGTGTTTTACATTACATTCACTAGTAGGAGTGAGAAAAATATCACGGGGTGGTGCGCATTGTATGGGTGTGTGTTACATTACATTCACTAGTAGGAGTGAGAAAAACATCACGGGGTAGTGCGCATTGTTTGGGTGTGTGTTACATTACATTCACTAGTAGGAGTGAGAAAAACATCACGGGGTGGTGAGAATTGGAGGGTCTGTATTAGGATAGGCAGTGAGTGGCAATGAATGATGGAGAAAAGCACCGCGGGTCCGTCAGCATGGGGAGGTCAGGGAACATGCAGTGGCAAAGTAGGATAGGTTTCTGAAAAACATCGCGGGGTGGTGCGCATTGTATGGGTGTGTGTTACATTACATTCACTAGTAGGAGTGAGAAAAACATCACGGGGTGGTGCGCATTGTATGTGTGTGTGTTACATTACATTCACTAGTAGGAGTGAGCAAAACATCACGGGGTGGTGCGCATTGTATGGGTTTGTGTTACATTACATTGACTAATAGGAGTGAGAAAAATATCACGGGGTGGTGTGAATCAGAGCGTCTGAATTAGGATAGGCAGTGAGTGGCAATGTAGGATGGAGAAAAGCACCGCGGGGTGGTCAGAATGGGGAGGTCATGGAACATGCAGTGGCACTGTAGGATAGGTTTCTGAAAAACATCGCGTGGTGGTGCGCATTGTATGTGTGTGTGTTACATTACATTCACTAGTAGGAGTGAGAAAATCATCACGGGGTGGTGCGCATTGTATGGGTGTGTGTTACATTACATTCACTAGTAGGAGTGAGAAAAACATCACGCGGTGGGGCGCATTGTATGGGTGTGTCTTACATTACATTCACTAGTAGGAGTGAGAAAAACATCACGGGGTGGTGTGAATCGGAGGGTCTGAATTGGGATAGGCAGTGAGTGGCAATGTAGGATGGAGAAAAGCACCGCGGGGTAGTCAGCATGGGGAGGTCAGGGAACATGCAGTGGCAATGTAGGATATTTTTCTGAAAAATACCGCGGGGTGGTGCGCATTGTATGGGTGTGTGTTACATTACATTCACTAGTAGGAGTGAGAAAAACATCACGGGGTGGTGTGAATCGGAGGGTCTGATTTAGGATAGGGAGTGAGTCGCAATGTCGGATGGAGAAAAGCACCGCGGGGTGGTCAGCATGGGGAGGTCAGGGAACATGCATTGGCAATGTAGGACAGGTTTCTGAAAAACATCGCGGGGTGGTCCGCATTGTATGGGTGTGTGTTACATTACATTCACTAGTCGGAGTGAGAAAAACATGACAGGGTGGTGCGCATTGTATGGGTGTGTGTTACATTACATTCACTAGTAGGAGTGAGAAAAACATCACGGGGTGGTGTGAATCACAGTGTCTGAATTAGGATAGGCAGTGAGTGGCAATGTCAGATGGAGAAAAACACCGCGGGGTGGTCAGCATGGGAAGGTCAGGGAACATGCAGTGGCAATGTAGGATAGGTTTCTGAAAAACATCGCGGGGTGGTGCGCATTGTATGGTTGTGTGGTACATTACATTCACTAGTAGGAGTGAGAAAAACATCACGGGGTGGTGCGCATTGTATGGATGTGTGTTACATTACATTCACTAGTAGAAGTGAAAAAAACATCACGGGGTGGTGTGAATCGGAGGGTCTGAATTAGGATAGGCAGTGAGTGGCAATGTAGGATGGAGAAAATCACCGCGGGGTGGTCAGCATGGGAAGGTCAGGGAACATGAAGTGGCAATGTAGGATAGTTTTCTGAAAAACAACGCGGTGTGGTGCGCATTGTATGGGTGTGTCTTACATAACATTCACTACTAGGAGTGAGAAAAACATCACGGGGTGGTTCGCATTGTATGGGTGTGTGTTGTATTACATTCACTACTAGGAGTGAGAAAAACATCACGTGGTGGTGTGAATCGGAGTGTCTCAATTAGGATAGGCAGTGAGTGCCAATGTAGGATGGAGAAAAGCACCGCGGGGTGGTCACCATAGGAGGTCAGGGAACATGCAGTGGCAATGTAGGATAGGTTTCTGAAAAACATCGTGGGGTGGTGCGCATTGTATGGGTGTGTGTTACATTACATTCGCTAGTAGGAGTGAGAAAAACATCACGGGGTGGTGCGCGTTGTATGGGTGTGTGTTACATTACGTTCACTAGTAGGAGTGAGAAAAACAACACGGGTTGGTGCGCATTGTATTGATGTGTGTTACATTACATTCACGAGTAGGAGTGAGAAAAACATCACGGGTTGGTGTGAATCGGATGGTCTGAATTAGGATAGGCAGTGAGTGGCAATGTAGGATGGAGAAAAGCACCGAGGGGTGGTCAGCATGGGGAGGTCAGGGAACATGCTGTGGCAATGTAGGATAGTTTTCTGAAAAACATCGCGGGGTGGTGCGCATTGTATGGGTGTGTGTTACATTACATTCACTAGTAGGAGTGAGAAAAACATCACGGGGTAGTGCGCATTGTATGGGTGTGTGTTACATTACATTCACTAGTAGGAGTGAGAAAAACATCACAGGGTGGTGTGAATCGGAGGGTCTGAATTAGGATAGGCAGTGAGTGGCAATGTAGGATGGAGAAAAGCACCGCGGATTAGTCTCCCTGGGTCGGTAAGGGAACATGCAGTGACAATGTTGGATAGGTTTCTGAAAAACATCGCGGGGTGGTGCGCATTGTATGGGTGTGTGTTACATTACATTCACTAGTAGGAGTGAGAAAAACATCACGGGGTGGTGCGCATTGTATGGGTGTGTGTTACATTACATTCACTAGTAGGAGTGAGAAAAACATCACGGTGTGGTGCGCAATGTATGGGTGTGTGTTACATTACATTCACAAGTAGGAGTGAGAAAAACATCACGGGGTGGTGCGCATTGTATGGGTGTGTGTTACATTACATTCACTAGTAGGAGTGAGAAAAACATCACGTGGTGGTGTGAATCGGAGGGTCTGAATTAGGATAGGCAGTGAGTGCCAATGTAGGATGGAGAAAAGCACCGCGGGGTGGTCACCATGGGGAGGTCAGGGAACTTGCAGTGGCAATGTAGGATAGGTTTCTGAAAAACATCGTGGGGTGGTGCGCATTGTATGGGTGTGTGTTACATTACATTCACTAGTAGGAGTGAGAAAAACATCACGGGGTGGTGCGCATTGTATGGGTGTGTGTTACATTACATTCACTAGTAGGAGTGATAAAAACATCACGGGGTGGTGTGAATCGCAGGCTCTGAGTTAGGATAGGCAGTGAGTGGCAATGTAGGAAAGAGAAAAGCACCGGGGGCTGGTCAGAATGGGGAGGTCATTGAACATGCAGTGGCAATGTAGGATAGGTTTCTGAAAAACATCGCGGGGTGGTGCGCATTGTATGGGTGTGTGGTACATTACATTCACTAGTAGGAGTGAGAAAAACATCACGGGGTGGTGCGCATTTTATGGGTCTGTGTTACATTACATTCACTAGTAAGAGTGAGAAAAACATCGCGGGGTGGTGCGCATTGTATTGGTGTGTGTTACATTACATTCACTAGTAGGAGTGAGAAAAACATCACGGGGTGGTGCGCATTGTATGGGTGTGTGTTACATTACATTCACTAGTAGGAGTGAGAAAAACATCACGGGGTGGTGCGCATTGTATGGGTTTTTGTTACATTACATTCACTAGTAGGAGTGGGAAAAACATCACGGGGTGGTGTGATTCGGAGGGTCCGAATTAGGATCGGCAGTGAGTGGCAATATAGAATGGAGAAAAGCACCGCGGGGTGGTGAGCAAGGGGAGGTCAGTGAACATGCAGTGGCAAAGTAGGATAGGTTTCTGAAAAACATCGCGGGGTGGTGCGCATTGTATGGGTGTGTGTTACATTACATTCACTAGTAGGACTGAGAAAAACATCACGGGGTGGATCGCATTGTATGGATGTGTGTTACATTACATTCACTAGTAGGAGTGAGAAAAACATCACGGGGTGGTGTGAATCGGAGGGTCTGAATTAGGATAGGCAGTGAGTGGCAATGTGGGATGGAGAAAAGCCCTGCGGGTGGTCAGCATGGCAGGTCAGGGAACATGCAGTGGCAATGTAGGATAGGTTTCTGAAAAACATCGCGGGTTGGTGCACATTGTATGGGTGTGTGTTACATTACATTCACTAGTAGGAGTGAGAAAAACATCACGCGGTGGGGCGCATTGTATGGGTGTGTGTTACATTACATTCACTAGTAGGAGTGAGAAAAACATCACGGGGTGGTGTGAATCGGAGGGTCTGAATTAGGATAGGCAGTGAGTGGCAATGTAGGATGGAGAAAAGCACCGCGGGGTAGTCAGCATGGGGAGGTCAGGGAACATTCAGTGGCAATGTAGGATATTTTTCTGAAAAATACCGCGGGGTGGTGCGCATTGTATGGGTGTGTGTTACATTACATTCACTAGTAGGAGTGAGAAAAACATCACGGGGTGGTGTGAATCGGAGGGTCTGAATTAGGATAGGCAGTGAGTGGCAATGTAGGATGGAGAAAATCACCGCGGGGTGGTCAGCATTGGGACGTCAGGGAACATGCAGTGGCAATGTAGGATAGGTTTCTGAAAAACATCGCAGGGTGGTGCACATTGTATGGGTGTGTGTTACATAACATTCACTAGTAGGAGTGAGAAAAACATCACGGGGTGGTATCAATCGGAGGGTCTGATTTAGGATAGGCAGTGAGTGGCAATGTCGGATGGAGAAAAGCACCGCCCGGTGGTCAGCATGGGGAGGTCAGGGAACATGCAGTGGCAATGTAGGATAGGTTTCTGAAAAACATCGCGGGGTGGTGCGCATTGTATGGGTGTGTGTTACATTACATTCACTAGTAGGAGTGAGAAAAACATCACGGGGTGGTGCGCAATGTATGGGTGTGTGTTACATTACATTCACAAGTAGGAGTGAGAAAAACATCACGGGGTGGTGCGCATTGT
Source organism: Cavia porcellus (assembly GCF_034190915.1). Lineage (NCBI taxonomy): Eukaryota > Metazoa > Chordata > Mammalia > Rodentia > Caviidae > Cavia > Cavia porcellus. The sequence goes on from NW_026947809.1 coordinate 104,547, forward strand.
ATTGGTGTGTGTTACATTACATTCACTAGTAGGAGTGAGAAAAACATCACGTGGTGGTGTGAATCGGAGGGTCTGAATTAGGATAGGCAGTGAGTGCCAATGTAGGATGGAGAAAAGAACCGCGGGGTGGTCACCATGGGGAGGTCAGGGAACATGCAGTGGCAATGTAGGATAGGTTTCTGAAAAACATCGTGGGGTGGTGCGCATTGTATGGGTGTGTGTTACATTACATTCACTAGTAGGAGTGAGAAAAACATCACGGGGTGGTGCGCATTGTATGGGTGTGTGTTACATTACGTTCACTAGTAGAAGTGAGAAAAACAACACGGGGTGGTGCGCATTGTATGGGTGTGTGTTACATTACATTCACTAGTAGGAGTGAGAAAAACATCACGGGTTGGTGTGAATCGGATGGTCTGAATTAGGATAGGCAGTGAGTGGCAATGTAGGATGGAGAAAAGCACCGCGGGGTGGTCAGCATGGGGACGTCAGGGAACATGCAGTGGCAATGTAGGATAGGTTTCTGAAAAACATCGCGGGGTGCTGCGCATTGTATGGGTGTGTGTTACATAACATTCACTAGTAGGAGTGAGAAAAACATCACGGGCTGGTGTGAATCGGAGGGTCTGATTTAGGATAGGCAGTGAGTGGCAATGTCAGATGGAGAAAAACACCGCGGGGTGGTCAGCATGGGGAGGTCAGGGAACATGCAGTGGCAATGTAGGATAGGTTTCTGAAAAACATCGCGGGGTGGTGGGCATTGTATGGGTGTGTGTTACATTACATTAACTATTAGGAGTGAGAAAAACATCACGGGGTGGTGCGCATTGTTTGGGTGTGTGTTACATTACATTTACTAGAAGGAGTGACAAAAACATCACGTAGTGGTGTGAATCGGAGGGTCTGAATTAGGATAGGCTGTGAGTGGCAATGTAGGATGGAGAAAAGCACCGCGGGGTGGTCAGCATGGGGAAGTCAGGGAACATGCAATGGCAATGTAGGATAGGTTTCTGAAAAACATCGTGGGGTGGTGCGCATTGTATGGGTGTGTGTTACATTACATTCACTAGTAGGAGTGAGAAAAACACGGGTTGGTGCGCATTGTACTGATGTGTGTTACATTACATTCACGAGTAGGAGTGAGAAAAACATCACGTGGTGGTGTGAATCGGAGGGTCTGAATTAGGATAGGCAGTGAGTGCCAATGTAGGATGGAGAAAAGCACCGCGGGGTGGTCACCATGGGGAGGTCAGGGAACATGCAGTGGCAATGTAGGATAGGTTTCTGAAAAACATCGCGGGGTTGTGCGCATTGTATGGGTGTGTGTTACATTACATTCACTAGTAGGAGTGAGAAAAACATCACGTGGTGGTGTGAATCGGAGGGTCTGAATTAGGATAGGCAGTGAGTGCCAATGTAGGATGGAGAAAAGCACCGCGGGGTGGTCACCATGGGGAGGTCAGGGAACATGCAGTGGCAATGTAGGATAGGTTTCTGAAAAACATCGTGGGGTGGTGCACATTGTATGGGTGTGTGTTACATTACATTCACTAGTAGGAGTGAGAAAAACATCACGGGGTGGTGCGCATTGTATGGGTGTGTGTTACATTACGTTCACTAGTAGGAGTGAGAAAAACAACACGGGGTGGTGCGCATTGTATGGTTGTGTGTTATATTACATTCACTAGTAGGAGTGAGAAAAACATCACGGGGTGGTGTGAATCGGAGGGTCTGAATTAGGATAGGCAGTGAGTGGTAATGTAGGATGGAGAAAAGCACCGCGGGGTGGTCAGCATGGGGACGTCAGGGAACATGCAGTGGCAATGTAGGATAGGTTTCTGAAAAACTTCGCGGGGTGCTGCGCATTGTATGGGTGTGTGTTACATAACATTCACTAGTAGGAGTGAGAAAAACATCACGGGGTGGTGTGAATCGGAGGGTCTGAATTAGGATAGGCAGTGAGTTGCAATGTCAGATGGAGAAAAACACCGCGGGGTGGTCAGCATGGGGAGGTCAGGGAACATGCAGTGGCAATGTAGGATAGGTTTCTGAAAAACATCGTGGGGTGGTGCGCATTGTATGGGTGTGTGTTACATTACATTCACTAGTAGGAGTGAGAAAAACATCATGGGGTGGTGCGCATTGTATGGGTGTGTGTTACATTACGTTCACTAGTAGAAGTGAGAAAAACAACACGGGGTGGTGCGCATTGTATGGGTGTGTGTTACATTACATTCACTAGTAGGAGTGAGAAAAACATCACGGGTTGGTGTGAATCGGATGGTCTGAATTAGGATAGGCAGTGAGTGGCAATGTAGGATGGAGAAAAGCACCGCGGGGTGGTCAGCATGGGGACGTCAGGGAACATGCAGTGGCAATGTAGGATAGGTTTCTGAAAAACATCGCGGGGTGCTGCGCATTGTATGGGTGTGTGTTACATAACATTCACTAGTAGGAGTGAGAAAAACATCACGGGCTGGTGTGAATCGGAGGGTCTGATTTAGGATAGGCAGTGAGTGGCAATGTCAGATGGAGAAAAACACCGCGGGGTGGTCAGCATGGGGAGGTCAGGGAACATGCAGTGGCAATGTAGGATAGGTTTCTGAAAAACATCGCGGGGTGGTGGGCATTGTATGGGTGTGTGTTACATTACATTAACTAGTAGGAGTGAGAAAAACATCACGGGGTGGTGCGCATTGTTTGGGTGTGTGTTACATTACATTTACTAGAAGGAGTGACAAAAACATCACGTAGTGGTGTGAATCGGAGGGTCTGAATTAGGATAGGCTGTGAGTGGCAATGTAGGATGGAGAAAAGCACCGCGGGGTGGTCAGCATGGGGAAGTCAGGGAACATGCAATGGCAATGTAGGATAGGTTTCTGAAAAACATCGTGGGGTGGTGCGCATTGTATGGGTGTGTGTTACATTACATTCACTAGTAGGAGTGAGAAAAACACGGGTTGGTGCGCATTGTACTGATGTGTGTTACATTACATTCACGAGTAGGAGTGAGAAAAACATCACGTGGTGGTGTGAATCGGAGGGTCTGAATTAGGATAGGCAGTGAGTGCCAATGTAGGATGGAGAAAAGCACCGCGGGGTGGTCACCATGGGGAGGTCAGGGAACATGCAGTGGCAATGTAGGATAGGTTTCTGAAAAACATCGCGGGGTTGTGCGCATTGTATGGGTGTGTGTTACATTACATTCACTAGTAGGAGTGAGAAAAACATCACGTGGTGGTGTGAATCGGAGGGTCTGAATTAGGATAGGCAGTGAGTGCCAATGTAGGATGGAGAAAAGCACCGCGGGGTGGTCACCATGGGGAGGTCAGGGAACATGCAGTGGCAATGTAGGATAGGTTTCTGAAAAACATCGTGGGGTGGTGCACATTGTATGGGTGTGTGTTACATTACATTCACTAGTAGGAGTGAGAAAAACATCACGGGGTGGTGCGCATTGTATGGGTGTGTGTTACATTACGTTCACTAGTAGGAGTGAGAAAAACAACACGGGGTGGTGCGCATTGTATGGTTGTGTGTTATATTACATTCACTAGTAGGAGTGAGAAAAACATCACGGGGTGGTGTGAATCGGAGGGTCTGAATTAGGATAGGCAGTGAGTGGTAATGTAGGATGGAGAAAAGCACCGCGGGGTGGTCAGCATGGAGACGTCAGGGAACATGCAGTGGCAATGTAGGATAGGTTTCTGAAAAACTTCGCGTGGTGCTGCGCATTGTATGGGTGTGTGTTACATAACATTCACTAGTAGGAGTGAGAAAAACATCACGGTGTGGTGCGCAATGTATGGGTGTGTGTTACATTACATTCACAAGTAGGAGTGAGAAAAACATCACGGGGTGGTGCGCATTGTATGGGTGTGTGTTACATTACATTCACTAGTAGGAGTGAGAAAAACATCACGTGGTGGTGTGAATCGGAGGGTCTGAATTAGGATAGGCAGTGAGTGCCAATGTAGGATGGAGAAAAGCACCGCGGGGTGGTCACCATGGGGAGGTCAGGGAACTTGCAGTGGCAATGTAGGATAGGTTTCTGAAAAACATCGTGGGGTGGTGCGCATTGTATGGGTGTGTGTTACATTACATTCACTAGTAGGAGTGAGAAAAACATCACGGGGTGGTGCGCATTGTATGGGTGTGTGTTACATTACATTCACTAGTAGGAGTGATAAAAACATCACGGGGTGGTGTGAATCGCAGGCTCTGAGTTAGGATAGGCAGTGAGTGGCAATGTAGGAAAGAGAAAAGCACCGGGGGCTGGTCAGAATGGGGAGGTCATTGAACATGCAGTGGCAATGTAGGATAGGTTTCTGAAAAACATCGCGGGGTGGTGCGCATTGTATGGGTGTGTGGTACATTACATTCACTAGTAGGAGTGAGAAAAACATCACGGGGTGGTGCGCATTTTATGGGTCTGTGTTACATTACATTCACTAGTAAGAGTGAGAAAAACATCGCGGGGTGGTGCGCATTGTATTGGTGTGTGTTACATTACATTCACTAGTAGGAGTGAGAAAAACATCACGGGGTGGTGCGCATTGTATGGGTGTGTGTTACATTACATTCACTAGTAGGAGTGAGAAAAACATCACGGGGTGGTGCGCATTGTATGGGTTTTTGTTACATTACATTCACTAGTAGGAGTGGGAAAAACATCACGGGGTGGTGTGATTCGGAGGGTCCGAATTAGGATCGGCAGTGAGTGGCAATATAGAATGGAGAAAAGCACCGCGGGGTGGTGAGCAAGGGGAGGTCAGTGAACATGCAGTGGCAAAGTAGGATAGGTTTCTGAAAAACATCGCGGGGTGGTGCGCATTGTATGGGTGTGTGTTACATTACATTCACTAGTAGGACTGAGAAAAACATCACGGGGTGGATCGCATTGTATGGGTGTGTGTTACATTACATTCACTAGTAGGAGTGAGAAAAACATCACGGGGTGGTGTGAATCGGAGGGTCTGAATTAGGATAGGCAGTGAGTGGCAATGTGGGATGGAGAAAAGCCCTGCGGGTGGTCAGCATGGCAGGTCAGGGAACATGCAGTGGCAATGTAGGATAGGTTTCTGAAAAACATCGCGGGTTGGTGCACATTGTATGGGTGTGTGTTACATTACATTCACTAGTAGGAGTGAGAAAAACATCACGGGGTGGTGGGCATTGTATGGGTGTGTGTTACTTTACGTTCACTAGTAGGAGTGAGAAAAACAACACGGTGTGGTGCGCATTGTATGGGTGTGTGTTACATTACATTCACTAGTAGGAGTGAGAAAAACAACACGGGGTGGTGTGAATCGGAGGGTCTGAATTAGGATAGGCAGTGAGTGGCAATGTAGGATGGAGAAAAGCACCGCGGGGTGGTCGGCATGGGGACGTCAGGGAACATGCATTGGCAATGTAGGATAGGTTTCTGAAAAACATCGCGGGGTGCTGCGCATTGTATGGGTGTGTGTTACATAACATTCACTAGTAGGAGTGAGAAAAACATCACGGGCTGGTGTGAATCGGAGGGTCTGATTTAGGATAGGCAGTGAGTGGCAATGTCGGATGGAGAAAAGCACCGCGGGGTGGTCAGCATGGGGATGTCAGGGAACATGCAGTGGCAATGTAGGATAGGTTTCTGAAAAACATCGTGGGGTGGTGCGCATTGTATGGGTGTGTGTTACATTACATTCACTAGTAGGAGTGAGAAAAACATCACGGGGTGGTGCGCATTGTATGGGTGTATGTTACATTACGTTCACTAGTAGGAGTGAGAAAAACAACACGGGGTGGTGCGCATTGTATGGGTGTGTGTTACATTACATTCACCAGTAGGAGTGAGAAAAACATCACGGGGTGGTGTGAATCGGAGGGTCTGAATTAGGATAGGCAGTGAGTGGCAATGTCAGATGGAGAAAAACACCGCGGGGTGGTCAGCATGGGGACGTCAGGGAACATGCAGTGGCAATGTAGGATAGGTTTCTGAAAAACATCGCGGGGTGGTGGGCATTGTATGGGTGTGTGTTACATTACATTAACTAGTAGGAGTGAGAAAAACATTACGGGGTGGTGCGCATTGTTTGGGTGTGTGTTACATTACATTCACTTAAAGGAGTGACAAAAACATCACGGAGTGGTGTGAATCGGAGGGTCTGAATTAGGATAGGCTGTGAGTGGCAATGTAGCATGGAGAAAAGCACCGCGGGGTGGTCAGCATGGGGAAGTCAGGGAACATGCAATGGCAATGTAGGATAGGTTTCTGAAAAACATCGCGGGGTGGTGCGCATTGTATTTTTGTGTGTTACATTACATTCACTAGTAGGAGTGAGAAAAACATCACGGGATGGTGTGAATCGGAGGGTCTGATTTAGGATACGCAGTGAGTGGCAATGTAGGATGGATAAAAGCACCGCGGGGTGGTCAGCATGGGGAGGTCAGGGAACATGCAGTGGCAATGTAGGATAGGTTTCTGAAAAACATCGTGGGGTGGTGCGCATTGTATGGGTGTGTGTTACATTACATTCACTAGTAGGAGTGAGAAAAACATCACTGGGTTTGTGAATCGGAGGGTCTGATTTAGGATAGGCACTGAGTGGCAATGTCGGATGGAGAAAAGCACCGCGGGGTGGTCAGCATGTGGATGTCAGGGAACATGCAGTGGCAATGTAGGATAAGTTTCTGAAAAACATCGCGGGGTGGTGCGCATTGTATGGGTGTGTGTTCCATTACATTCACTAGTAGGAGTGAGAAAAACATCACGTGGTGGTGTGAATCGGAGTGTCTGAATTAGGATAGGCAGTGAGTGCCAATGTAGGATGGAGAAAAGCACCGCGGGGTGGTCACCATAGGATGTCAGGGAACATGCAGTGGCAATGTAGGATAGGTTTCTGAAAAACATCGTGGGGTGGTGCGCATTGTATGGGTGTGTGTTACATTACATTCACTAGTAGGAGTGAGAAAAACATCACGGGGTGGTGCGCATTGTATGGGTGTGTGTTACATTACGTTCACTAGTAGGAGTGAGAAAAACAACACGGGGTGGGGCGCATTGTATGGGTGTGTGTTACATTACATTCACTAGTAGGAGTGAGAAAAACATCACGGGGTGGTGTGAATCGGAGGGTCTGAATTAGGATAGGCAGTGAGTGGCAATGTCAGATGGAGAAAAACACCGCGGGGTGGTCAGCATGGGGAGGTCAGGGAACATGCAGTGGCAATGTAGGATAGTTTTCTGAAAAACATCGCGGGGTGGTGGGCATTGTATGGGTGTGTGTTACATTACATTAACTAGTAGGAGTGAGAAAAACATCATGGGGTGGTGCGCATTGTTTGGGTGTGTGTTACATTACATTCACTTAAAGGAGTGACAAAAGCATCACGGAGTGGTGTGAATCGGAGAGTCTGAATTAGGATAGGCTGTGAGTGGCAATTTAGGATGGAGAAAAGCACCGCGGGGTGGTCAGCATGGGGAAGTCAGGGAACATGCAATGGCAATGTTGGATAGGTTTCTGAAAAACATAGCGGGGTGGTGCGCATTGTATGGTTGTGTGTTACATTACATTCACTAGTAGGAGTGAGAAAAACATCACGGGATTGTGTGAATCGGAGGGTCTGATTTAGGATACGCAGTGAGTGGCAATGTAGGATGGATAAAAGCACCGCGGGGTGGTCAGCATGGGGAGGTCAGGGAACATGCAGTGGCAATGTAGAATAGGTTTCTGAAAAACATCGTGGGGTGGTGCGCATTGTATGGGTGTGTGTTACATTACATTCACTAGTAGGAGTGAGAAAAACATCACGGGGTTTGTGAATCGGAGGGTCTGATTTAGGATAGGCTGTGAGTGGCAATGTCAGATGGAGAAAAGAACCGCGGGGTGGTCAGCATGGGGATGTCAGGGAACATGCAGTGGCAATGTAGGATAGATTTCTGAAAAACATCGCGGTGTGGTGCGCATTGTATGGGTGTGTTTTACATTACATTCACTAGTAGGAGTGAGAAAAATATCACGGGGTGGTGCGCATTGTATGGGTGTGTGTTACATTACATTCACTAGTAGGAGTGAGAAAAACGTCACGGGAGGTGTGAATCGCATGGTCTGAATTAGGATAGGCAGTGAGTGGCAAGTAGGATGGAGAAAAGTACCGCGGGGTGGTCAGCATGGGGACGTCAGGGAACATGCAGTGGCAATGTAGGATAGGTTTCTGAAAAACAACGCGGGGTGGTGCGCATTGTATGGGTGTGTGTTACATTACATTCACTAGTAGGAGTGAGAAAAACATCACGGGGTAGTGCGCATTGTTACGGTGTGTGTTACATTACATTCACTAGTAGGAGTGAGAAAAACATCACGGGGTGGTGAGAATTGGAGGGTCTGTATTAGGATAGGCAGTGAGTGGCAATGAATGATGGAGAAAAGCACCGCGGGTCCGTCAGCATGGGGAGGTCAGGGAACATGCAGTGGCAAAGTAGGATAGGTTTCTGAAAAACATCGCGGGGTGGGGCGCATTGTATGGGTGTGTGTTACATTACATTCACTAGTAGGAGTGAGAAAAACATTAAGGGGTGGTGCGCATTGTATGTGTGTGTGTTACATTACATTCACTAGTAGGAGTGAGCAAAACATCACGGGGTGGTGCGAATTGTATGGGTTTGTGTTACATTACATTGACTAATAGGAGTGAGAAAAACATCACGGGTGGTGTGAATCAGAGCGTCTGAATTAGGATAGGCAGTGAGTGGCAATGTAGGATGGAGAAAAGCACCGCGGGGTGGTCAGAATGGGGAGGTCATGGAACATGCAGTGGCAATGTAGGATAGGTTTCTGAAAAACATCGCGTGGTGGTGCGCATTGTATGTGTGTGTGTTACATTACATTCACTAGTAGGAGTGAGAAAATCATCACGGGGTGGTGTGCATTGTATGGGTGTGTGTTACATTACATTCACTAGTAGGAGTGAGAAAAACATCACGCGGTGGGGCGCATTGTATGGGTGTGTGTTACATTACATTCACTAGTAGGAGTGAGAAAAACATCACGGGGTGGTGTGAATCGGAGGGTCTGAATTAGGATAGGCAGTGAGTGGCAATGTAGGATGGAGAAAAGCACCGCGGGATGGTCAGCATGGGGAGGTCAGGGAACATGCAGTGGCAATGTAGGATATTTTTCTGAAAAATATCGCGGGGTGGTGCGCATTGTATGGGTGTGTGTTACATTACATTCACTAGTAGGAGTGAGAAAAACATCACGGGGTGGTGTGAATCGGAGGGTCTGAATTAGGATAGGCAGTGAGTGGCAATGTAGGATGGAGAAAAGCACCGCGAGGTGGTCAGCATGGGGACGTCAGGGAACATGCAGTTTCAATGTAGGATAGGTTTCTGAAAAATATCGCGGGGTGGTGCACATTGTATGGGTGTGTGTTACATAACATTCACTAGTAGGAGTGAGAAAAACATCACAGGGTGGTGTGAATCGGAGGGTCTGATTTAGGATAGGCAGTGAGTGGCAATGTCGGATGGAGAAAAGCACCGCGGGGTGGTCAGCATGGGGAGGTCAGGGAACATGCATTGGCAATGTAGGATAGGTTTCTGAAAAACATCGCGGGGTGGTCCGCATTGTATGGGTGTGTGTTACATTACATTCACTAGTCGGAGTGAGAAAAACATGACGGGGTGGTGCGCATTGTATGGGTGTGTGTTACATTACATTCACTAGTAGGAGTGAGAAAAACATCACGGGGTGGTGTGAATCGCAGTGTCTGAATTAGGATAGGCAGTGAATGGCAATGTAGGATGGAGAAAAGCACCACGGGGTGGTCAGGATGGGGAGGGCAGGGAACATGCAATGGCAATGTAGGATAGGTTTCTGAAAAACATCGCGGGGTGGTGCGCATTGTATGGTTGTGTGTTACATTACATTCACTAGTAGGAGTGAGAAAAACATCACGGGGTGGTGCGCATTGTATGGGTGTGTGTTACATTACATTCACTAGTAGGAGTGATAAAATCATCACGGGGTGGTGTGAATCGCAGGCTCTGAGTTAGGATAGGCAGTGAGTGGCAATGTAGGAACAAGAAAAGCACCGCGGGCTGGTCAGAATGGGGAGGTCATGGAACATGCAGTGGCAATGTACGATAGGTTTCTGAAAAACATCGCGGGGTGGTGCGCATTGTATGGGTGTGTGGTACATTACATTCACTAGTAGGAGTGAGAAAAACATCACGGGGTGGTGCGCATTTTATGGGTCTGTGTTACATTACATTCACTAGTAAGAGTGAGAAAAACATCGCGGGGTGGTGCGCATTGTATGCGTGTGTGTTACATTACATTCACTAGTAGGAATGAGAAAAACATCACGGGGTGGTGCGCATTGTATGGGTGTGTGTTACATTACATTCACTAGTAGGAGTGAGAAAAACATCACGGGGTGGTGCGCATTGTATGGGTGTGTGTTACATTACATTCACTAGTAGGAGTGGGAAAAACATCACGGGGTGGTGTGATTCGGAGGGTCTGAATTAGGATCGGCAGTGAGTGGCAATATAGGATGGAGAAAAGCACAGCGGGGTGGTGAGCAAGGGGAGGTCAGTGAACATGCAGTGGCAAAGTAGGATAGGTTTCTGAAAAACATCGCGGGGTGGTGCGCATTGTATGGGTGTGTGTTACATTACATTCACTAGTAGGACTGAGAAAAACATCACGGGGTGGAACGCATTGTATGGGTGTGTGTTACATTACATTCACTAGTAGGAGTGAGAAAAACATCACGGGGTGGTGTGAATCGGAGGGTCTGAATTAGGATAGGCAGTGAGTGGCAATGTGGGATGGAGAAAAGCCCCGCGGGTGGTCAGCATGGCAGGTCAGGGAACATGCAGTGGCAATGTAGGATAGGTTTCTGAAAAACATCGCGGGTTGGTGCACATTGTATGGGTGTGTGTTACATTACATTCACTAGTAGGAGTGAGAAAAAGATCACGGGGTGGTGTGAATCGGAGGGTCTGAATTAGGATAGGCAGTGAGTGGCAATGTATGATGGAGAAAAGCACCGCGGCGTGCTCAGCATGGGGAGGTAAGGGAACATGCAGTGGCAATGTAGGATAGGTTTCTGAAAAACATCGCGTGCTGGTGCGCATTGTATGCGTGTGTGTTACATTACATTCACTAGTAGGAGTGAGAAAAACATCACGGGTTGGTGCGCATTGTATGGATGTGTGTTACATTACATTCACTAGTAGAAGTGAAAAAAACATCACGGGGTGGTGTGAATCGGAGGGTCTGAATTAGGATAGGCAGTGAGTGGCAATGTAGGATGGAGAAAATCACCGCGGGGTGGTCAGCATGGGGAGGTCAGGGAACATGAAGTGGCAATGTAGGATAGTTTTCTGAAAAACAACGCGGTGTGGTGCGCATTGTATGGGTGTGTCTTACATTACATTCACTACTAGGAGTGAGAAAAACATCACGGGGTGGTTCGCATTGTATGGGTGTGTGTTGAATTACATTCACTACTAGGAGTGAGAAAAACATCACGTGGTGGTGTGAATCGGAGTGTCTGAATTAGGATAGGCAGTGAGTGCCAATGTAGGATGGAGAAAAGCACCGCGGGGTGGTCACCATAGGAGGTCAGGGAACATGCAGTGGCAATGTAGGATAGGTTTCTGAAAAACATCGCGGGGTGGTGCGCATTGTATGGGTGTGTGTTACATTACATTCACTAGTAGGAGTGAGAAAATCATCACGGGGTGGTGTGCATTGTATGGGTGTGTGTTACATTACATTCACTAGTAGGAGTGAGAAAAACATCACGCGGTGGGGCGCATTGTATGGGTGTGTGTTACATTACATTCACTAGTAGGAGTGAGAAAAACATCACGGGGTGGTGTGAATCGGAGGGTCTGAATTAGGATAGGCAGTGAGTGGCAATGTAGGATGGAGAAAAGCACCGCGGGGTGGTCAGCATGGGGAGGTCAGGGAACATGCAGTGGCAATGTAGGATATTTTTCTGAAAAATATCGCGGGGTGGTGCGCATTGTATGGGTGTGTGTTACATTACATTCACTAGTAGGAGTGAGAAAAACATCACGGGGTGGTGTGAATCGGAGGGTCTGAATTAGGATAGGCAGTGAGTGGCAATGTAGGATGGAGAAAAGCACCGCGAGGTGGTCAGCATGGGGACGTCAGGGAACATGCAGTTTCAATGTAGGATAGGTTTCTGAAAAATATCGCGGGGTGGTGCACATTGTATGGGTGTGTGTTACATAACATTCACTAGTAGGAGTGAGAAAAACATCACAGGGTGGTGTGAATCGGAGGGTCTGATTTAGGATAGGCAGTGAGTGGCAATGTCGGATGGAGAAAAGCACCGCGGGGTGGTCAGCATGGGGAGGTCAGGGAACATGCATTGGCAATGTAGGATAGGTTTCTGAAAAACATCGCGGGGTGGTCCGCATTGTATGGGTGTGTGTTACATTACATTCACTAGTCGGAGTGAGAAAAACATGACGGGGTGGTGCGCATTGTATGGGTGTGTGTTACATTACATTCACTAGTAGGAGTGAGAAAAACATCACGGGGTGGTGTGAATCGCAGTGTCTGAATTAGGATAGGCAGTGAGTGGCAATGTAGGATGGAGAAAAGCACCACGCGGTGGTCAGCATGGGGAGGGCAGGGAACATGCAATGGCAATGTAGGATAGGTTTCTGAAAAACATCGCGGGGTGGTGCGCATTGTATGGTTGTGTGTTACATTACATTCACTAGTAGGAGTGAGAAAAACATCACGGGGTGGTGCGCATTGTATGGGTGTGTGTTACATTACATTCACTAGTAGGAGTGATAAAATCATCACGGGGTGGTGTGAATCGCAGGCTCTGAGTTAGGATAGGCAGTGAGTGGCAATGTAGGAACAAGAAAAGCACCGCGGGCTGGTCAGAATGGGGAGGTCATGGAACATGCAGTGGCAATGTAGGATAGGTTTCTGAAAAACATCGCGGGGTGGTGCGCATTGTATGGGTGTGTGGTACATTACATTCACTAGTAGGAGTGAGAAAAACATCACGGGGTGGTGAGCATTTTATGGGTCTGTGTTACATTACATTCACTAGTAAGAGTGAGAAAAACATCGCGGGGTGGTGCGCATTGTATGCGTGTGTGTTACATTACATTCACTAGTAGGAATGAGAAAAACATCACGGGGTGGTGCGCATTGTATGGGTGTGTGTTACATTACATTCACTAGTAGGAGTGAGAAAAATATCACGGGGTGGTGCGCATTGTATGGGTGTGTGTTACATTACATTCACTAGTAGGAGTGGGAAAAACATCACGGGGTGGTGTGATTCGGAGGGTCTGAATTAGGATCGGCAGTGAGTGGCAATATAGGATGGAGAAAAGCACAGCGGGGTGGTGAGCAAGGGGAGGTCAGTGAACATGCAGTGGCAAAGTAGGATAGGTTTCTGAAAAACATGGCGGGGTGGTGCGCATTGTATGGGTGTGTGTTACATTACATTCACTAGTAGGACTGAGAAAAACATCACGGGGTGGAGCGCATTGTATGGGTGTGTGTTACATTACATTCACTAGTAGGAGTGAGAAAAACATCACGGGGTGGTGTGAATCGGAGGGTCTGAATTAGGATAGGCAGTGAGTGGCAATGTGGGATGGAGAAAAGCCCCGCGGGTGGTCAGCATGGCAGGTCAGGGAACATGCAGTGGCAATGTAGTATAGGTTTCTGAAAAACATCGCGGGTTGGTGCACATTGTATGGGTGTGTGTTACATTACATTCACTAGTAGGAGTGAGAAAAACATCACGGGGTGGTGTGAATCGCAGTGTCTGAATTAGGATAGGCAGTGAGTGGCAATGTAGGATGGAGAAAAGCACCACGGGGTGGTCAGCATGGGGAGGGCAGGGAACATGCAATGGCAATGTAGGATAGGTTTCTGAAAAACATCGCGGGGTGGTGCGCATTGTATGGTTGTGTGTTACATTACATTCACTAGTAGGAGTGAGAAAAACATCACGGGGTGGTGCGCATTGTATGGGTGTGTGTTACATTACATTCACTAGTAGGAGTGATAAAATCATCACGGGGTGGTGTGAATCGCAGGCTCTGAGTTAGGATAGGCAGTGAGTGGCAATGTAGGAACAAGAAAAGCACCGCGGGCTGGTCAGAATGGGGAGGTCATGGAACATGCAGTGGCAATGTAGGATAGGTTTCTGAAAAACATCGCGGGGTGGTGCGCATTGTATGGGTGTGTGGTACATTACATTCACTAGTAGGAGTGAGAAAAACATCACGGGGTGGTGCGCATTTTATGGGTCTGTGTTACATTACATTCACTAGTAAGAGTGAGAAAAACATCGCGGGGTGGTGCGCATTGTATGCGTGTGTGTTACATTACATTCACTAGTAGGAATGAGAAAAACATCACGGGGTGGTGCGCATTGTATGGGTGTGTGTTACATTACATTCACTAGTAGGAGTGAGAAAAATATCACGGGGTGGTGCGCATTGTATGGGTGTGTGTTACATTACATTCACTAGTAGGAGTGGGAAAAACATCACGGGGTGGTGTGATTCGGAGGGTCTGAATTAGGATCGGCAGTGAGTGGCAATATAGGATGGAGAAAAGCACAGCGGGGTGGTGAGCAAGGGGAGGTCAGTGAACATGCAGTGGCAAAGTAGGATAGGTTTCTGAAAAACATCGCGGGGTGGTGCGCATTGTATGGGTGTGTGTTACATTACATTCACTAGTAGGACTGAGAAAAACATCACGGGGTGGAGCGCATTGTATGGGTGTGTGTTACATTACATTCACTAGTAGGAGTGAGAAAAACATCACGGGGTGGTGTGAATCGGAGGGTCTGAATTAGGATAGGCAGTGAGTGGCAATGTGGGATGGAGAAAAGCCCCGCGGGTGGTCAGCATGGCAGGTCAGGGAACATGCAGTGGCAATGTAGGATAGGTTTCTGAAAAACATCGCGGGTTGGTGCGCATTGTATGGGTGTGTGTTACATTACATTCACTAGTAGGAGTGAGAAAAAGATCACGGGGTGGTGTGAATCGGAGGGTCTGAATTAGGATAGGCAGTGAGTGGCAATGTATGATGGAGAAAAGCACCGCGGCGTGCTCAGCATGGGGAGGTAAGGGAACATGCAGTGGCAATGTAGGATAGGTTTCTGAAAAACATCGCGTGCTGGTGCGCATTGTATGCGTGTGTGTTACATTACATTCACTAGTAGGAGTGAGAAAAACATCACGGGTTGGTGCGCATTGTATGGATGTGTGTTACATTACATTCACTAGTAGAAGTGAAAAAAACATCACGGGGTGGTGTGAATCGGAGGGTCTGAATTAGGATAGGCAGTGAGTGGCAATGTAGGATGGAGAAAATCACCGCGGGGTGGTCAGCATGGGGAGGTCAGGGAACATGAAGTGGCAATGTAGGATAGTTTTCTGAAAAACAACGCGGTGTGGTGCGCATTGTATGGGTGTGTCTTACATTACATTCACTACTAGGAGTGAGAAAAACATCACGGGGTGGTTCGCATTGTATGGGTGTGTGTTGTATTACATTCACTACTAGGAGTGAGAAAAACATCACGTGGTGGTGTGAATCGGAGTGTCTGAATTAGGATAGGCAGTGAGTGCCAATGTAGGATGGAGAAAAGCACCGCGGGGTGGTCACCATAGGAGGTCAGGGAACATGCAGTGGCAATGTAGGATAGGTTTCTGAAAAACATCGCGGGGTGGTGCGCATTGTATGGGTGTGTGTTACATTACATTCACTAGTAGGAGTGAGAAAATCATCACGGGGTGGTGTGCATTGTATGGGTGTGTGTTACATTACATTCACTAGTAGGAGTGAGAAAAACATCACGCGGTGGGGCGCATTGTATGGGTGTGTGTTACATTACATTCACTAGTAGGAGTGAGAAAAACATCACGGGGTGGTGTGAATCGGAGGGTCTGAATTAGGATAGGCAGTGAGTGGCAATGTAGGATGGAGAAAAGCACCGCGGGGTGGTCAGCATGGGGAGGTCAGGGAACATGCAGTGGCAATGTAGGATATTTTTCTGAAAAATATCGCGGGGTGGTGCGCATTGTATGGGTGTGTGTTACATTACATTCACTAGTAGGAGTGAGAAAAACATCACGGGGTGGTGTGAATCGGAGGGTCTGAATTAGGATAGGCAGTGAGTGGCAATGTAGGATGGAGAAAAGCACCGCGAGGTGGTCAGCATGGGGACGTCAGGGAACATGCAGTTTCAATGTAGGATAGGTTTCTGAAAAATATCGCGGGGTGGTGCACATTGTATGGGTGTGTGTTACATAACATTCACTAGTAGGAGTGAGAAAAACATCACAGGGTGGTGTGAATCGGAGGGTCTGATTTAGGATAGGCAGTGAGTGGCAATGTCGGATGGAGAAAAGCACCGCGGGGTGGTCAGCATGGGGAGGTCAGGGAACATGCATTGGCAATGTAGGTTTCTGAAAAACATCGCGGGGTGGTCCGCATTGTATGGGTGTGTGTTACATTACATTCACTAGTCGGAGTGAGAAAAACATGACGGGGTGGTGCGCATTGTATGGGTGTGTGTTACATTACATTCACTAGTAGGAGTGAGAAAAACATCACGGGGTGGTGTGAATCGCAGTGTCTGAATTAGGATAGGCAGTGAGTGGCAATGTAGGATGGAGAAAAGCACCACGGGGTGGTCAGCATGGGGAGGGCAGGGAACATGCAATGGCAATGTAGGATAGGTTTCTGAAAAACATCGCGGGGTGGTGCACATTGTATGGTTGTGTGTTACATTACATTCACTAGTAGGAGTGAGAAAAACATCACGGGGTGGTGCGCATTGTATGGGTGTGTGTTACATTACATTCACTAGTAGGAGTGATAAAATCATCACGGGGTGGTGTGAATCGCAGGCTCTGAGTTAGGATAGGCAGTGAGTGGCAATGTAGGAACAAGAAAAGCACCGCGGGCTGGTCAGAATGGGGAGGTCATGGAACATGCAGTGGCAATGTAGGATAGGTTTCTGAAAAACATCGCGGGGTGGTGCGCATTGTATGGGTGTGTGGTACATTACATTCACTAGTAGGAGTGAGAAAAACATCACGGGGTGGTGCGCATTTTATGGGTCTGTGTTACATTACATTCACTAGTAAGAGTGAGAAAAACATCGCGGGGTGGTGCGCATTGTATGCGTGTGTGTTACATTACATTCACTAGTAGGAATGAGAAAAACATCACGGGGTGGTGCGCATTGTATGGGTGTGTGTTACATTACATTCACTAGTAGGAGTGAGAAAAATATCACGGGGTGGTGCGCATTGTATGGGTGTGTGTTACATTACATTCACTAGTAGGAGTGGGAAAAACATCACGGGGTGGTGTGATTCGGAGGGTCTGAATTAGGATCGGCAGTGAGTGGCAATATAGGATGGAGAAAAGCACAGCGGGGTGGTGAGCAAGGGGAGGTCAGTGAACATGCAGTGGCAAAGTAGGATAGGTTTCTGAAAAACATGGCGGGGTGGTGCGCATTGTATGGGTGTGTGTTACATTACATTCACTAGTAGGACTGAGAAAAACATCACGGGGTGGAGCGCATTGTATGGGTGTGTGTTACATTACATTCACTAGTAGGAGTGAGAAAAACATCGCGGGGTGGTGTGAATCGGAGGGTCTGAATTAGGATAGGCAGTGAGTGGCAATGTGGGATGGAGAAAAGCCCGCGGGTGGTCAGCATGGCAGGTCAGGGAACATGCAGTGGCAATGTAGGATAGGTTTCTGAAAAACATCGCGGGTTGGTGCACATTGTATGGGTGTGTGTTACATTACATTCACTAGTAGGAGTGAGAAAAACATCACGGGGTGGTGTGAATCGCAGTGTCTGAATTAGGATAGGCAGTGAGTGGCAATGTAGGATGGAGAAAAGCACCACGGGGTGGTCAGCATGGGTAGGGCAGGGAACATGCAATGGCAATGTAGGATAGGTTTCTGAAAAACATCGCGGGGTGGTGCGCATTGTATGGTTGTGTGTTACATTACATTCACTAGTAGGAGTGAGAAAAACATCACGGGGTGGTGCGCATTGTATGGGTGTGTGTTACATTACATTCACTAGTAGGAGTGATAAAATCATCACGGGGTGGTGTGAATCGCAGGCTCTGAGTTAGGATAGGCAGTGAGTGGCAATGTAGGAACAAGAAAAGCACCGCGGGCTGGTCAGAATGGGGAGGTCATGGAACATGCAGTGGCAATGTAGGATAGGTTTCTGAAAAACATCGCGGGGTGGTGCGCATTGTATGGGTGTGTGGTACATTACATTCACTAGTAGGAGTGAGAAAAACATCACGGGGTGGTGCGCATTTTATGGGTCTGTGTTACATTACATTCACTAGTAAGAGTGAGAAAAACATCGCGGGGTGGTGCGCATTGTATGCGTGTGTGTTACATTACATTCACTAGTAGGAATGAGAAAAACATCACGGGGTGGTGCGCATTGTATGGGTGTGTGTTACATTACATTCACTAGTAGGAGTGAGAAAAATATCACGGGGTGGTGCGCATTGTATGGGTGTGTGTTACATTACATTCACTAGTAGGAGTGGGAAAAACATCACGGGGTGGTGTGATTCGGAGGGTCTGAATTAGGATCGGCAGTGAGTGGCAATATAGGATGGAGAAAAGCACAGCGGGGTGGTGAGCAAGGGGAGGTCAGTGAACATGCAGTGGCAAAGTAGGATAGGTTTCTGAAAAACATGGCGGGGTGGTGCGCATTGTATGGGTGTGTGTTACATTACATTCACTAGTAGGACTGAGAAAAACAGCACGGGGTGGAGCGCATTGTATGGGTGTGTGTTACATTACATTCACTAGTAGGAGTGAGAAAAACATCACGGGGTGGTGTGAATCGGAGGGTCTGAATTAGGATAGGCAGTGAGTGGCAATGTGGGATGGAGAAAAGCCCCGCGGGTGGTCAGCATGGCAGGTCAGGGAACATGCAGTGGCAATGTAGGATAGGTTTCTGAAAAACATCGCGGGTTGGTGCACATTGTATGGGTGTGTGTTACATTACATTCACTAGTAGGAGTGAGAAAAAGATCACGGGGTGGTGTGAATCGGAGGGTCTGAATTAGGATAGGCAGTGAGTGGCAATGTATGATGGAGAAAAGCACCGCGGCGTGCTCAGCATGGGGAGGTAAGGGAACATGCAGTGGCAATGTAGGATAGGTTTCTGAAAAACATCGCGTGCTGGTGCGCATTGTATGCGTGTGTGTTACATTACATTCACTAGTAGGAGTGAGAAAAACATCACGGGGTGGTGCGCATTGTATGGATGTGTGTTACATTACATTCACTAGTAGAAGTGAAAAAAACATCACGGGGTGGTGTGAATCGGAGGGTCTGAATTAGGATAGGCAGTGAGTGGCAATGTAGGATGGAGAAAATCACCGCGGGGTGGTCAGCATGGGGAGGTCAGGGAACATGAAGTGGCAATGTAGGATAGTTTTCTGAAAAACAACGCGGTGTGGTGCGCATTGTATGGGTGTGTCTTACATTACATTCACTACTAGGAGTGAGAAAAACATCACGGGGTGGTTCGCATTGTATGGGTGTGTGTTGTATTACATTCACTACTAGGAGTGAGAAAAACATCACGTGGTGGTGTGAATCGGAGTGTCTGAATTAGGATAGGCAGTGAGTGCCAATGTAGGATGGAGAAAAGCACCGCGGGGTGGTCACCATAGGAGGTCAGGGAACATGCAGTGGCAATGTAGGATAGGTTTCTGAAAAACATCGCGGGGTGGTGCGCATTGTATGGGTGTGTGTTACATTACATTCACTAGTAGGAGTGAGAAAAACATCACGGGGTGGTTCGCATTTTATGGGTGTGTGTTACATTACATTCACTAGTAGGAGTGAGAAAAACATCACAGGGTGGTGTGAATCGGAGGGTCTGAATTAGGATAGGCAGTGAGTGGCAATGTAGGATGGAGAAAAGCACCGCGGATTAGTCTCCTTGGGGAGGTAAGTGAACATGCAGTGACAATGTTGGATAGGTTTCTGAAAAACATCGCGGGGTGGTGCGCATTGTATGGGTGTGTGTTACATTACATTCACTAGTAGGAGTGAGAAAAACATCACGGGGTGGTGCGCATTGTATGGGTGTGTATTACATTACATTCACTAGTAGGAGTGAGAAAAACATCTCGCGGTGGTGCGCATTGTATGGGTGTGTGTTACATTACATTCACTAGTAGGAGTGAGAAAAATATCACGGGGTGGTCTGAATCGGAGGGTCTGAATTAGTATAGGCAGTGAGTGGCAATGTAGGATGCAGAAAAGCGCCGCGGGGTGGTCAGCATTGGGACGTCAGGGAATGTGCAGTGGCAATGTAGGATAGGTTTCTGAAAAACATCGCAGGGTGGTGCACATTGTATGGGTGTGTGTTACATAATATTCACTAGTAGGAGTGAGAAAAACATCACGGGGTCGTATCAATCGGAGGGTCTGATTTAGGATAGGCAGTGAGTGGCAATGTCGGATGGAGAAAAGCACCGCCCGGTGGTCAGCATGGGGAGGTCAGGGAACATGCAGTGGCAATGTATATAGGTTTCTTAAAAACATCGCGGGGTGGTGCGCATTGTATGGGTGTGTGTTACATTACATTCACTAGTAGGAGTGAGAAAAACATCACGGGGTGGTGCGCAATGTATGGGTGTGTGTTACATTACATTCACCAGTAGGAGTGAGAAAAACATCACGGGGTGGTGCACATTGTATTGGTGTGTGTTACATTACATTCACTAGTAGGAGTGAGAAAAACATCACGTGGTGGTGTGAATCGGAGAGTCTGAATTAGGATAGGCAGTGAGTGCCAATGTAGGATGGAGAAAAGAACCGCGGGGTGGTCACCATGGGGAGGTCAGGGAACATGCAGTGGCAATGTAGGATAGGTTTCTGAAAAACATCGTCTGGTGGTGCGCATTGTATGGGTGTGTGTTACATTACATTCACTAGTAGGAGTGAGAAAAACATCACGGGGTGGTGCGCATTGTATGGGTGTGTGTTACATTACGTTCACTAGTAGAAGTGAGAAAAACAACACGGGGTGGTGCGCATTGTATGGGTGTGTGTTACATTACATTCACTAGTAGGAGTGAGAAAAACATCACGGGGTGGTGTGAATCGGATGGTCTGAATTAGGATAGGCAGTGAGTGGCAATGTAGGATGGAGAAAAGCACCGCGGGGTGGTCAGCATGGGGACGTCAGGGAACATGCAGTGGCAATGTAGGATAGGTTTCTGAAAAACATCGCGGGGTGCTGCGCATTGTATGGGTGTGTGTTACATAACATTCACTAGTAGGAGTGAGAAAAACATCACGGGCTGGTGCGAATCGGAGGGTCTGATTTAGGATAGGCAGTGAGTGGCAATGTCAGATGGAGAAAAACACCGCGGGGTGGTCAGCATGGGGAGGTCAGGGAACATGCAGTGGCAATGTAGGATAGGTTTCTGAAAAACATCGCGGGGTGGTGGGCATTGTATGGGTGTGTGTTACATTACATTAACTAGTAGGAGTGAGAAAAACATCACGGGGTGGTGCGCATTGTTTGGGTGTGTGTTACATTACATTTACTAGAAGGAGTGACAAAAACATCACGTAGTGGTGTGAATCGGAGGGTCTGAATTAGGATAGGCTGTGAGTGGCAATGTAGGATGGAGAAAAGCACCGCGGGGTGGTCAGCATGGGGAAGTCAGGGAACATGCAATGGCAATGTAGGATAGGTTTCTGAAAAACATCGTGGGGTGGTGCGCATTGTATGGGTGTGTGTTACATTACATTCACTAGTAGGAGTGAGAAAAAAACGGGTTGGTGCGCATTGTATTGATGTGTGTTACATTACATTCACGAGTAGGAGTGAGAAAAACATCACGGGTTGGTGTGAATCGGAGGGTCTGAATTAGGATAGGCAGTGAGTGGCAATGTAGGATGGAGAAAAGCACCGAGGGGTGGTCAGCATGGGGAGGTCAGGGAACATTCTGTGGCAATGTAGGATAGTTTTCTGAAAAACATCGCGGGGTGGTGCGCATTGTATGGGTTTGTGTTACGTTACATTCACTAGTAGGAGTGACAAAAACATCACGGGGTGGTTCGCATTGTATGGGTGTGTGTTACATTACATTCACTAGTAGGAGTGAGAAAAACATCACGGGGTGGTGTGAATCGCAGTGTCTGAATTAGGATAGGCAGTGAGTGGCAATGTAGGATGGAGAAAAGCACCACGGGGTGGTCAGCATGGGGAGGGTAGGGAACATGCAATGGCAATGTAGGATAGGTTTCTGAAAAACATCGCGGGGTGGTGCACATTGTATGGTTGTGTGTTACATTACATTCACTAGTAGGAGTGAGAAAAACATCACGGGGTGGTGCGCATTGTATGGGTGTGTGTTACATTACATTCACTAGTAGGAGTGATAAAATCATCACGGGGTGGTGTGAATCGCAGGCTCTGAGTTAGGATAGGCAGTGAGTGGCAATGTAGGAACAAGAAAAGCACCGCGGGCTGGTCAGAATGGGGAGGTCATGGAACATGCAGTGGCAATGTAGGATAGGTTTCTGAAAAACATCGCGGGGTGGTGCGCATTGTATGGGTGTGTGGTACATTACATTCACTAGTAGGAGTGAGAAAAACATCACGGGGTGGTGCGCATTTTATGGGTCTGTGTTACATTACATTCACTAGTAAGAGTGAGAAAAACATCGCGGGGTGGTGCGCATTGTATGCGTGTGTGTTACATTACATTCACTAGTAGGAATGAGAAAAACATCACGGGGTGGTGCGCATTGTATGGGTGTGTGTTACATTACATTCACTAGTAGGAGTGAGAAAAATATCACGGGGTGGTGCGCATTGTATGGGTGTGTGTTACATTACATTCACTAGTAGGAGTGGGAAAAACATCACGGGGTGGTGTGATTCGGAGGGTCTGAATTAGGATCCGCAGTGAGTGGCAATATAGGATGGAGAAAAGCACAGCGGGGTGGTGAGCAAGGGGAGGTCAGTGAACATGCAGTGGCAAAGTAGGATAGGTTTCTGAAAAACATGGCGGGGTGGTGCGCATTGTATGGGTGTGTGTTACATTACATTCACTAGTAGGACTGAGAAAAACATCACGGGGTGGAGCGCATTGTATGGGTGTGTGTTACATTACATTCACTAGTAGGAGTGAGAAAAACATCGCGGGGTGGTGTGAATCGGAGGGTCTGAATTAGGATAGGCAGTGAGTGGCAATGTGGGATGGAGAAAAGCCCCGCGGGTGGTCAGCATGGCAGGTCAGGGAACATGCAGTGGCAATGTAGGATAGGTTTCTGAAAAACATCGCGGGTTGGTGCACATTGTATGGGTGTGTGTTACATTACATTCACTAGTAGGAGTGAGAAAAACATCACGGGGTGGTGTGAATCGCAGTGTCTGAATTAGGATAGGCAGTGAGTGGCAATGTAGGATGGAGAAAAGCACCACGGGGTGGTCAGCATGGGGAGGGCAGGGAACATGCAATGGCAATGTAGGATAGGTTTCTGAAAAACATCGCGGGGTGGTGCGCATTGTATGGTTGTGTGTTACATTACATTCACTAGTAGGAGTGAGAAAAACATCACGGGGTGGTGCGCATTGTATGGTTGTGTGTTACATTACATTCACTAGTAGGAGTGAGAAAAACATCACGGGGTGGTGCGCCTTGTATGGGTGTGTGTTACATTACATTCACTGGTAGGAGTGATAAAATCATCACGGGGTGGTGTGAATCGCAGGCTCTGAGTTAGGATAGGCAGTGAGTGGCAATGTAGGAACAAGAAAAGCACCGCGGGCTGGTCAGAATGGGGAGGTCATGGAACATGCAGTGGCAATGTAGGATAGGTTTCTGAAAAACATCGCGGGGTGGTGCGCATTGTATGGGTGTGTGGTACATTACATTCACTAGTAGGAGTGAGAAAAACATCACGGGGTGGTGCGCATTTTATGGGTCTGTGTTACATTACATTCACTAGTAAGAGTGAGAAAAACATCGCGGGGTGGTGCGCATTGTATGCGTGTGTGTTACATTACATTCACTAGTAGGAATGAGAAAAACATCACGGGGTGGTGCGCATTGTATGGGTGTGTGTTACATTACATTCACTAGTAGGAGTGAGAAAAATATCACGGGGTGGTGCGCATTGTATGGGTGTGTGTTACATTACATTCACTAGTAGGAGTGGGAAAAACATCACGGGGTGGTGTGATTCGGAGGGTCTGAATTAGGATCGGCAGTGAGTGGCAATATAGGATGGAGAAAAGCACAGCGGGGTGGTGAGCAAGGGGAGGTCAGTGAACATGCAGTGGCAAAGTAGGATAGGTTTCTGAAAAACATGGCGGGGTGGTGCGCATTGTATGGGTGTGTGTTACATTACATTCACTAGTAGGACTGAGAAAAACATCACGGGGTGGAGCGCATTGTATGGGTGTGTGTTACATTACATTCACTAGTAGGAGTGAGAAAAACATCACGGGGTGGTGTGAATCGGAGGGTCTGAATTAGGATAGGCAGTGAGTGGCAATGTGGGATGGAGAAAAGCCCCGCGGGTGGTCAGCATGGCAGGTCAGGGAACATGCAGTGGCAATGTAGGATAGGTTTCTGAAAAACATCGCGGGTTGGTGCACATTGTATGGGTGTGTGTTACATTACATTCACTAGTAGGAGTGAGAAAAAGATCACGGGGTGGTGTGAATCGGAGGGTCTGAATTAGGATAGGCAGTGAGTGGCAATGTATGATGGAGAAAAGCACCGCGGCGTGCTCAGCATGGGGAGGTAAGGGAACATGCAGTGGCAATGTAGGATAGGTTTCTGAAAAACATCGCGTGCTGGTGCGCATTGTATGCGTGTGTGTTACATTACATTCACTAGTAGGAGTGAGAAAAACATCACGGGTTGGTGCGCATTGTATGGATGTGTGTTACATTACATTCACTAGTAGAAGTGAAAAAAACATCACGGGGTGGTGTGAATCGGAGGGTCTGAATTAGGATAGGCAGTGAGTGGCAATGTAGGATGGAGAAAATCACCGCGGGGTGGTCAGCATGGGGAGGTCAGGGAACATGAAGTGGCAATGTAGGATAGTTTTCTGAAAAACAACGCGGTGTGGTGCGCATTGTATGGGTGTGTCTTACATTACATTCACTACTAGGAGTGAGAAAAACATCACGGGGTGGTTCGCATTGTATGGGTGTGTGTTGTATTACATTCACTACTAGGAGTGAGAAAAACATCACGTGGTGGTGTGAATCGGAGTGTCTGAATTAGGATAGGCAGTGAGTGCCAATGTAGGATGGAGAAAAGCACCGCGGGGTGGTCACCATAGGAGGTCAGGGAACATGCAGTGGCAATGTAGGATAGGTTTCTGAAAAACATCGCGGGGTGGTGCGCATTGTATGGGTGTGTGTTACATTACATTCACTAGTAGGAGTGAGAAAAACATCACGGGGTGGTTCGCATTTTATGGGTGTGTGTTACATTACATTCACTAGTAGGAGTGAGAAAAACATCACAGGGTGGTGTGAATCGGAGGGTCTGAATTAGGATAGGCAGTGAGTGGCAATGTAGGATGGAGAAAAGCACCGCGGATTAGTCTCCTTGGGGAGGTAAGTGAACATGCAGTGACAATGTTGGATAGGTTTCTGAAAAACATCGCGGGGTGGTGCGCATTGTATGGGTGTGTGTTACATTACATTCACTAGTAGGAGTGAGAAAAACATCACGGGGTGGTGCGCATTGTATGGGTGTGTATTACATTACATTCACTAGTAGGAGTGAGAAAAACATCTCGCGGTGGTGCGCATTGTATGGGTGTGTGTTACATTACATTCACTAGTAGGAGTGAGAAAAATATCACGGGGTGGTCTGAATCGGAGGGTCTGAATTAGTATAGGCAGTGAGTGGCAATGTAGGATGCAGAAAAGCGCCGCGGGGTGGTCAGCATTGGGACGTCAGGGAATGTGCAGTGGCAATGTAGGATAGGTTTCTGAAAAACATCGCAGGGTGGTGCACATTGTATGGGTGTGTGTTACATAATATTCACTAGTAGGAGTGAGAAAAACATCACGGGGTCGTATCAATCGGAGGGTCTGATTTAGGATAGGCAGTGAGTGGCAATGTCGGATGGAGAAAAGCACCGCCCGGTGGTCAGCATGGGGAGGTCAGGGAACATGCAGTGGCAATGTATATAGGTTTCTGAAAAACATCGCGGGGTGGTGCGCATTGTATGGGTGTGTGTTACATTACATTCACTAGTAGGAGTGAGAAAAACATCACGGGGTGGTGCGCAATGTATGGGTGTGTGTTACATTACATTCACAAGTAGGAGTGAGAAAAACATCACGGGGTGGTGCACATTGTATTGGTGTGTGTTACATTACATTCACTAGTAGGAGTGAGAAAAACATCACGTGGTGGTGTGAATCGGAGAGTCTGAATTAGGATAGGCAGTGAGTGCCAATGTAGGATGGAGAAAAGAACCGCGGGGTGGTCACCATGGGGAGGTCAGGGAACATGCAGTGGCAATGTAGGATAGGTTTCTGAAAAACATCGTCTGGTGGTGCGCATTGTATGGGTGTGTGTTACATTACATTCACTAGTAGGAGTGAGAAAAACATCACGGGGTGGTGCGCATTGTATGGGTGTGTGTTACATTACGTTCACTAGTAGAAGTGAGAAAAACAACACGGGGTGGTGCGCATTGTATGGGTGTGTGTTACATTACATTCACTAGTAGGAGTGAGAAAAACATCACGGGGTGGTGTGAATCGGATGGTCTGAATTAGGATAGGCAGTGAGTGGCAATGTAGGATGGAGAAAAGCACCGCGGGGTGGTCAGCATGGGGACGTCAGGGAACATGCAGTGGCAATGTAGGATAGGTTTCTGAAAAACATCGCGGGGTGCTGCGCATTGTATGGGTGTGTGTTACATAACATTCACTAGTAGGAGGGAGAAAAACATCACGGGCTGGTGTGAATCGGAGGGTCTGATTTAGGATAGGCAGTGAGTGGCAATGTCAGATGGAGAAAAACACCGCGGGGTGGTCAGCATGGGGAGGTCAGGGAACATGCAGTGGCAATGTAGGATAGGTTTCTGAAAAACATCGCGGGGTGGTGGGCATTGTATGGGTGTGTGTTACATTACATTCACTAGTAGGAGTGAGAAAAACATCACGGGTTGGTGCGCAATGTATGGGTGTGTGTTACATTACATTCACAAGTAGGAGTGAGAAAAACATCACGGGGTGGTGCACATTGTATTGGTGTGTGTTACATTACATTCACTACTAGGAGTGAGAAAAACATCACGTGGTGGTGTGAATCGGAGTGTCTGAATTAGGATAGGCAGTGAGTGCCAATGTAGGATGGAGAAAAGCACCGCGGGGTGGTCACCATAGGAGGTCAGGGAACATGCAGTGGCAATGTAGGATAGGTTTCTGAAAAACATCGCGGGGTGGTGCGCATTGTATGGGTGTGTGTTACATTACATTCACTAGTAGGAGTGAGAAAAACATCACGGGGTGGTTCGCATTTTATGGGTGTGTGTTACATTACATTCACTAGTAGGAGTGAGAAAAACATCACAGGGTGGTGTGAATCGGAGGGTCTGAATTAGGATAGGCAGTGAGTGGCAATGTAGGATGGAGAAAAGCACCGCGGATTAGTCTCCTTGGGGAGGTAAGTGAACATGCAGTGACAATGTTGGATAGGTTTCTGAAAAACATCGCGGGGTGGTGCGCATTGTATGGGTGTGTGTTACATTACATTCACTAGTAGGAGTGAGAAAAACATCACGGGGTGGTGCGCATTGTATGGGTGTGTATTACATTACATTCACTAGTAGGAGTGAGAAAAACATCTCGCGGTGGTGCGCATTGTATGGGTGTGTGTTACATTACATTCACTAGTAGGAGTGAGAAAAATATCACGGGGTGGTCTGAATCGGAGGGTCTGAATTAGTATAGGCAGTGAGTGGCAATGTAGGATGCAGAAAAGCGCCGCGGGGTGGTCAGCATTGGGACGTCAGGGAATGTGCAGTGGCAATGTAGGATAGGTTTCTGAAAAACATCGCAGGGTGGTGCACATTGTATGGGTGTGTGTTACATAATATTCACTAGTAGGAGTGAGAAAAACATCACGGGGTCGTATCAATCGGAGGGTCTGATTTAGGATAGGCAGTGAGTGGCAATGTCGGATGGAGAAAAGCACCGCCCGGTGGTCAGCATGGGGAGGTCAGGGAACATGCAGTGGCAATGTATATAGGTTTCTGAAAAACATCGCGGGGTGGTGCGCATTGTATGGGTGTGTGTTACATTACATTCACTAGTAGGAGTGAGAAAAACATCACGGGGTGGTGCGCAATGTATGGGTGTGTGTTACATTACATTCACAAGTAGGAGTGAGAAAAACATCACGGGGTGGTGCACATTGTATTGGTGTGTGTTACATTACATTCACTAGTAGGAGTGAGAAAAACATCACGTGGTGGTGTGAATCGGAGAGTCTGAATTAGGATAGGCAGTGAGTGCCAATGTAGGATGGAGAAAAGAACCGCGGGGTGGTCACCATGGGGAGGTCAGGGAACATGCAGTGGCAATGTAGGATAGGTTTCTGAAAAACATCGTCTGGTGGTGCGCATTGTATGGGTGTGTGTTACATTACATTCACTAGTAGGAGTGAGAAAAACATCACGGGGTGGTGCGCATTGTATGGGTGTGTGTTACATTACGTTCACTAGTAGAAGTGAGAAAAACAACACGGGGTGGTGCGCATTGTATGGGTGTGTGTTACATTACATTCACTAGTAGGAGTGAGAAAAACATCACGGGGTGGTGTGAATCGGATGGTCTGAATTAGGATAGGCAGTGAGTGGCAATGTATAATGGAGAAAAGCACCGCGGGGTGGTCAGCATGGGGACGTCAGGGAACATGCAGTGGCAATGTAGGATAGGTTTCTGAAAAACATCGCGGGGTGCTGCGCATTGTATGGGTGTGTGTTACATAACATTCACTAGTAGGAGGGAGAAAAACATCACGGGCTGGTGTGAATCGGAGGGTCTGATTTAGGATAGGCAGTGAGTGGCAATGTCAGATGGAGAAAAACACCGCGGGGTGGTCAGCATGGGGAGGTCAGGGAACATGCAGTGGCAATGTAGGATAGGTTTCTGAAAAACATCGCGGGGTGGTGGGCATTGTATGGGTGTGTGTTACATTACATTAACTAGTAGGAGTGAGAAAAACATCACGGGGTGGTGCGCATTGTTTGGGTGTGTGTTACATTACATTTACTAGAAGGAGTGACAAAAACATCACGTAGTGGTGTGAATCGGAGGGTCTGAATTAGGATAGGCTGTGAGTGGCAATGTAGGATGGAGAAAAGCACCGCGGGGTGGTCAGCATGGGGAAGTCAGGGAACATGCAATGGCAATGTAGGATAGGTTTCTGAAAAACATCGTGGGGTGGTGCGCATTGTATGGGTGTGTGTTACATTACATTCACTAGTAGGAGTGAGAAAAAAACGGGTTGGTGCGCATTGTATTGATGTGTGTTACATTACATTCACGAGTAGGAGTGAGAAAAACATCACGGGTTGGTGTGAATCGGAGGGTCTGAATTAGGATAGGCAGTGAGTGGCAATGTAGGATGGAGAAAAGCACCGAGGGGTGGTCAGCATGGGGAGGTCAGGGAACATTCTGTGGCAATGTAGGATAGTTTTCTGAAAAACATCGCGGGGTGGTGCGCATTGTATGGGTTTGTGTTACATTACATTCACTAGTAGGAGTGAGAAAAACATCACGGGGTTTATAAATCGGAGGGTCTGATTTAGGATAGGCAGTGAGTGGCAATGTCGGATGGAGAAAAGCACCGCGGGGTGGTCAGCATTGGGATGTCAAGGAACATGCAGTGGCAATGTAGGATAGGTTTCTGAAAAACATCGCGGGGTGGTGCGCATTGTATGGGTGTGTTTTACATTACATTCACTAGTAGGAGTGAGAAAAATATCACGGGGTGGTGCGCATTGTATGGGTGTGTGTTACATTACATTCACTAGTAGGAGTGAGAAAAACATCACGGGGTAGTGCGCATTGTTTGGGTGTGTGTTACATTACATTCACTAGTAGGAGTGAGAAAAACATCACGGGGTGGTGAGAATTGGAGGGTCTGTATTAGGATAGGCAGTGAGTGGCAATGAATGATGGAGAAAAGCACCGCGGGTCCGTCAGCATGGGGAGGTCAGGGAACATGCAGTGGCAAAGTAGGATAGGTTTCTGAAAAACATCGCGGGGTGGTGCGCATTGTATGGGTGTGTGTTACATTACATTCACTAGTAGGAGTGAGAAAAACATCACGGGGTGGTGCGCATTGTATGTGTGTGTGTTACATTACATTCACTAGTAGGAGTGAGCAAAACATCACGGGGTGGTGCGCATTGTATGGGTTTGTGTTACATTACATTGACTAATAGGAGTGAGAAAAATATCACGGGGTGGTGTGAATCAGAGCGTCTGAATTAGGATAGGCAGTGAGTGGCAATGTAGGATGGAGAAAAGCACCGCGGGGTGGTCAGAATGGGGAGGTCATGGAACATGCAGTGGCACTGTAGGATAGGTTTCTGAAAAACATCGCGTGGTGGTGCGCATTGTATGTGTGTGTGTTACATTACATTCACTAGTAGGAGTGAGAAAATCATCACGGGGTGGTGCGCATTGTATGGGTGTGTGTTACATTACATTCACTAGTAGGAGTGAGAAAAACATCACGCGGTGGGGCGCATTGTATGGGTGTGTGTTACATTACATTCACTAGTAGGAGTGAGAAAAACATCACGGGGTGGTGTGAATCGGAGGGTCTGAATTAGGATAGGCAGTGAGTGGCAATGTAGGATGGAGAAAAGCACCGCGGATTAGTCTCCCTGGGGAGGTAAGGGAACATGCAGTGACAATGTAGGATAGGTTTCTGAAAAACATCGCGGGGTTGTGCGCATTGTATGGGTGTGTGTTACATTACATTCACTAGTAGGAGTGAGAAAAACATCACGTGGTGGTGTGAATCGGAGGGTCTGAATTAGGATAGGCAGTGAGTGCCAATGTAGGATGGAGAAAAGCACCGCGGGGTGGTCACCATGGGGAGGTCAGGGAACATGCAGTGGCAATGTAGGATAGGTTTCTGAAAAACATCGTGGGGTGGTGCACATTGTATGGGTGTGTGTTACATTACATTCACTAGTAGGAGTGAGAAAAACATCACGGGGTGGTGCGCATTGTATGGGTGTGTGTTACATTACGTTCACTAGTAGGAGTGAGAAAAACAACTCGGGGTGGTGCGCATTGTATGGGTGTGGTTTATATTACATTCACTAGTAGGAGTGAGAAAAACATCACGGGGTGGTGTGAATCGGAGGGTCTGAATTAGGATAGGCAGTGAGTGTTAATGTAGGATGGAGAAAAGCACCGCGGGGTGGTCACCATGGGGACTTCAGGGAACATGCAGTGGCAATGTAGGATAGGTTTCTGAAAAACTTCGCGGGGTGGTGCGCATTGTATGGGTGTGTGTTACATAACATTCACTAGTAGGAGTGAGAAAAACATCACGGGGTGGTGTGAATCGGAGGGTCTGAATTAGGATAGGCAGTGAGTGGCAATGTCAGATGGAGAAAAACACCGCGGGGTGGTCAGCATGGGGAGGTCAGGGAACATGCAGTGGCAATGTAGGATAGGTTTCTGAAAAACATCGCTGGGTGGTGGGCATTGTATGGGTGTGTGTTACATTACATTAACTAGTAGGAGTGAGAAAAACATCACGGGGTGGTGCGAATTGTATGGTTGTGTGTTACATTACATTCACTAGTAGGAGTGAGAAAAACATCACGGGATGGTGTGAATCGGAGGGTCTGATTTAGGATACGCAGTGAGTGGCAATGTAGGATGGATAAAAGCACCACGGGGTGGTCAGCATGGGGAGGTCAGGGAACATGCAGTGGCAATGTAGGATAGGTTTCTGAAAAACATCGTGGGGTGGTGCGCATTGTATGGGTTTGTGTTACATTACATTCACTAGTAGGAGTGAGAAAAACATCACGGGGTTTATAAATCGGAGGGTCTGATTTAGGATAGGCAGTGAGTGGCAATGTCGGATGGAGAAAAGCACCGCGGGGTGGTCAGCATTGGGATGTCAAGGAACATGCAGTGGCAATGTAGGATAGGTTTCTGAAAAACATCGCGGGGTGGTGCGCATTGTATGGGTGTGTTTTACATTACATTCACTAGTAGGAGTGAGAAAAATATCACGGGGTGGTGCGCATTGTATGGGTGTGTGTTACATTACATTCACTAGTAGGAGTGAGAAAAACATCACGGGGTAGTGCGCATTGTTTGGGTGTGTGTTACATTACATTCACTAGTAGGAGTGAGAAAAACATCACGGGGTGGTGAGAATTGGAGGGTCTGTATTAGGATAGGCAGTGAGTGGCAATGAATGATGGAGAAAAGCACCGCGGGTCCGTCAGCATGGGGAGGTCAGGGAACATGCAGTGGCAAAGTAGGATAGGTTTCTGAAAAACATCGCGGGGTGGTGCGCATTGTATGGGTGTGTGTTACATTACATTCACTAGTAGGAGTGAGAAAAACATCACGGGGTGGTGCGCATTGTATGTGTGTGTGTTACATTACATTCACTAGTAGGAGTGAGCAAAACATCACGGGGTGGTGCGCATTGTATGGGTTTGTGTTACATTACATTGACTAATAGGAGTGAGAAAAATATCACGGGGTGGTGTGAATCAGAGCGTCTGAATTAGGATAGGCAGTGAGTGGCAATGTAGGATGGAGAAAAGCACCGCGGGGTGGTCAGAATGGGGAGGTCATGGAACATGCAGTGGCACTGTAGGATAGGTTTCTGAAAAACATCGCGTGGTGGTGCGCATTGTATGTGTGTGTGTTACATTACATTCACTAGTAGGAGTGAGAAAATCATCACGGGGTGGTGCGCATTGTATGGGTGTGTGTTACATTACATTCACTAGTAGGAGTGAGAAAAACATCACGCGGTGGGGCGCATTGTATGGGTGTGTGTTACATTACATTCACTAGTAGGAGTGAGAAAAACATCACGGGGTGGTGTGAATCGGAGGGTCTGAATTAGGATAGGCAGTGAGTGGCAATGTAGGATGGAGAAAAGCACCGCGGGGTAGTCAGCATGGGGAGGTCAGGGAACATGCAGTGGCAATGTAGGATATTTTTCTGAAAAATACCGCGGGGTGGTGCGCATTGTATGGGTGTGTGTTACATTACATTCACTAGTAGGAGTGAGAAAAACATCACGGGGTGGTGTGAATCGGAGGGTCTGAATTAGGATAGGCAGTGAGGGGCAATGTAGGATGGAGAAAAGCACCGCGAGGTGGTCAGCATGGGGACGTCAGGGAACATGCAGTGGCAATGTAGGATAGGTTTCTGAAAAATATCGCGGGGTGGTGCACATTGTATGGGTGTGTGTTACATAACATTCACTAGTAGGAGTGAGAAAAACATCACGGGGTGGTGTGAATCGGAGGGTCTGATTTAGGATAGGGAGTGAGTCGCAATGTCGGATGGAGAAAAGCACCGCGGGGTGGTCAGCATGGGGAGGTCAGGGAACATGCATTGGCAATGTAGGATAGGTTTCTGAAAAACATCGCGGGGTGGTCCGCATTGTATGGGTGTGTGTTACATTACATTCACTA
This sequence comes from Cavia porcellus, assembly GCF_034190915.1. NCBI lineage: Eukaryota > Metazoa > Chordata > Mammalia > Rodentia > Caviidae > Cavia > Cavia porcellus. Next base: position 138,350 of record NW_026947809.1, read on the forward strand.
GTCGGAGTGAGAAAAACATGACAGGGTGGTGCGCATTGTATGGGTGTGTGTTACATTACATTCACTAGTAGGAGTGAGAAAAACATCACGGGGTGGTGTGAATCACAGTGTCTGAATTAGGATAGGCAGTGAATGGCAATGTCAGATGGAGAAAAACACCGCGGGGTGGTCAGCATGGGGAGGTCAGGGAACATGCAGTGGCAATGTAGGATAGGTTTCTGCAAAACATCGCGGGGTGGTGCGCATTGTATGGGTGTGTGGTACATTACATTCACTAGTAGGAGTGAGAAAAACATCACGGGGTGGTGCGCATTGTATGGATGTGTGTTACATTACATTCACTAGTAGAAGTGAAAAAAACATCACGGGGTGGTGTGAATCGGAGGGTCTGAATTAGGATAGGCAGTGAGTGGCAATGTAGGATGGAGAAAATCACCGCGGGGTGGTCAGCATGGGGAGGTCAGGGAACATGAAGTGGCAATGTAGGATAGTTTTCTGAAAAACAACGCGGTGTGGTGTGCATTGTATGGGTGTGTCTTACATAACATTCACTACTAGGAGTGAGAAAAACATCACGGGGTGGTTCGCATTGTATGGGTGTGTGTTGTATTACATTCACTACTAGGAGTGAGAAAAACATCACGTGGTGGTGTGAATCGGAGTGTCTCAATTAGGATAGGCAGTGAGTGCCAATGTAGGATGGAGAAAAGCACCGCGGGGTGGTCACCATAGGAGGTCAGGGAACATGCAGTGGCAATGTAGGATAGGTTTCTGAAAAACATCGTGGGGTGGTGCGCATTGTATGGGTGTGTGTTACATTACATTAGCTAGTAGGAGTGAGAAAAACATCACGGGGTGGTGCGCGTTGTATGGGTGTGTGTTACATTATGTTCACTAGTAGGAGTGAGAAAAACAACACGGGTTGGTGCGCATTGTATTGATGTGTGTTACATTACATTCACGAGTAGGAGTGAGAAAAACATCACGGGTTGGTGTGAATCGGATGGTCTGAATTAGGATAGGCAGTGAGTGGCAATGTAGGATGGAGAAAAGCACCGAGGGGTGGTCAGCATGGGGAGGTCAGGGAACATGCTGTGGCAATGTAGGATAGTTTTCTGAAAAACATCGCGGGGTGGTGCGCATTGTATGGGTGTGTGTTACATTACATTCACTAGTAGGAGTGAGAAAAACATCACGGGGTAGTGCGCATTGTATGGGTGTGTGTTACATTACATTCACTAGTAGGAGTGAGAAAAACATCACAGGGTGGTGTGAATCGGAGGGTCTGAATTAGGATAGGCAGTGAGTGGCAATGTAGGATGGAGAAAAGCACCGCGGATTAGTCTCCCTGGGTCGGTAAGGGAACATGCAGTGACAATGTTGGATAGGTTTCTGAAAAACATCGCGGGGTGGTGCGCATTGTATGGGTGTGTGTTACATTACATTCACTAGTAGGAGTGAGAAAAACATCACGGGGTGGTGCGCATTGTATGGGTGTGTGTTACATTACATTCACTAGTAGGAGTGAGAAAAACATCACAGGGTGGTGTGAATCGGAGGGTCTGAATTAGGATAGGCAGTGAGTGCCAATGTAGGATGGAGAAAAGCACCGCGGGGTGGTCACCATGGGGAGGTCAGGGAACTTGCAGTGGCAATGTAGGATAGGTTTCAGAAAAACATCGTGGGGTGGTGCGCATTGTATGGGTGTGTGTTACATTACATTCACTAGTAGGAGTGAGAAAAACATCACGGGGTGGTGCGCATTGTATGGGTGTGTGTTACATTACGTTCACTAGTAGAAGTGAGAAAAACAACACGGGGTGGTGCGCATTGTATGGGTGTGTGTTACATTACATTCACTAGTAGGAGTGAGAAAAACATCACGGGGTGGTGTGAATCGGAGGGTCTGAATTAGGATAGGCAGTGAGTGGCAATGTAGGATGGAGAAAAGCACCGCGGGGTGGTCAGCATGGGGACGTCAGGGAACATGCAGTGGCAATGTAGGATAGGTTTCTGAAAAACATCGCGGGGTGCTGCGCATTGTATGGGTGTGTGTTACATAACATTCACTAGTAGGAGTGAGAAAAAAATCACGGGCTGGTGTGAATCGGAGGGTCTGATTTAGGATAGGCAGTGAGTGGTAATGTCAGATGGAGAAAAACACCGCGGGGTGGTCAGCATGGGGAGGTCAGGGAACATGCAGTGGCAATGTAGGATAGGTTTCTGCAAAACATCGCGGGGTGGTGCGCATTGTATGGGTGTGTGGTACATTACATTCACTAGTAGGAGTGAGAAAAACATCACGGGGTGGTGCGCATTGTATGCATGTGTGTTACATTACATTCACTAGTAGAAGTGAAAAAAACATCACGGGGTGGTGTGAATCGGAGGGTCTGAATTAGGATAGGCAGTGAGTGGCAATGTAGGATGGAGAAAATCACCGCGGGGTGGTCAGCATGGGGAGGTCAGGGAACATGAAGTGGCAATGTAGGATAGTTTTCTGAAAAACAACGCGGTGTGGTGTGCATTGTATGGGTGTGTCTTACATAACATTCACTACTAGGAGTGAGAAAAACATCACGGGGTGGTTCGCATTGTATGGGTGTGTGTTGTATTACATTCACTACTAGGAGTGAGAAAAACATCACGTGGTGGTGTGAATCGGAGTGTCTCAATTAGGATAGGCAGTGAGTGCCAATGTAGGATGGAGAAAAGCACCGCGGGGTGGTCACCATAGGAGGTCAGGGAACATGCAGTGGCAATGTAGGATAGGTTTCTGAAAAACATCGTGGGGTGGTGCGCATTGTATGGGTGTGTGTTACATTACATTAGCTAGTAGGAGTGAGAAAAACATCACGGGGTGGTGCGCGTTGTATGGGTGTGTGTTACATTACGTTCACTAGTAGGAGTGAGAAAAACAACACGGGTTGGTGCGCATTGTATTGATGTGTGTTACATTACATTCACGAGTAGGAGTGAGAAAAACATCACGGGTTGGTGTGAATCGGATGGTCTGAATTAGGATAGGCAGTGAGTGGCAATGTAGGATGGAGAAAAGCACCGAGGGGTGGTCAGCATGGGGAGGTCAGGGAACATGCTGTGGCAATGTAGGATAGTTTTCTGAAAAACATCGCGGGGTGGTGCGCATTGTATGGGTGTGTGTTACATTACATTCACTAGTAGGAGTGAGAAAAACATCACGGGGTAGTGCGCATTGTATGGGTGTGTGTTACATTACATTCACTAGTAGGAGTGAGAAAAACATCACAGGGTGGTGTGAATCGGAGGGTCTGAATTAGGATAGGCAGTGAGTGGCAATGTAGGATGGAGAAAAGCACCGCGGATTAGTCTCCCTGGGTCGGTAAGGGAACATGCAGTGACAATGTTGGATAGGTTTCTGAAAAACATCGCGGGGTGGTGCGCATTGTATGGGTGTGTGTTACATTACATTCACTAGTAGGAGTGAGAAAAACATCACGGGGTGGTGCGCATTGTATGGGTGTGTGTTACATTACATTCACTAGTAGGAGTGAGAAAAACATCACAGGGTGGTGTGAATCGGAGGGTCTGAATTAGGATAGGCAGTGAGTGCCAATGTAGGATGGAGAAAAGCACCGCGGGGTGGTCACCATGGGGAGGTCAGGGAACTTGCAGTGGCAATGTAGGATAGGTTTCAGAAAAACATCGTGGGGTGGTGCGCATTGTATGGGTGTGTGTTACATTACATTCACTAGTAGGAGTGAGAAAAACATCACGGGGTGGTGCGCATTGTATGGGTGTGTGTTACATTACGTTCACTAGTAGAAGTGAGAAAAACAACACGGGGTGGTGCGCATTGTATGGGTGTGTGTTACATTACATTCACTAGTAGGAGTGAGAAAAACATCACGGGGTGGTGTGAATCGGAGGGTCTGAATTAGGATAGGCAGTGAGTGGCAATGTAGGATGGAGAAAAGCACCGCGGGGTGGTCAGCATGGGGACGTCAGGGAACATGCAGTGGCAATGTAGGATAGGTTTCTGAAAAACATCGCGGGGTGCTGCGCATTGTATGGGTGTGTGTTACATAACATTCACTAGTAGGAGTGAGAAAAAAATCACGGGCTGGTGTGAATCGGAGGGTCTGATTTAGGATAGGCAGTGAGTGGTAATGTCAGATGGAGAAAAACACCGCGGGGTGGTCAGCATGGGGAGGTCAGGGAACATGCAGTGGCAATGTAGGATAGGTTTCTGAAAAACATCGCGGGGTGGTGGGCATTGTATGGGTGTGTGTTACATTACATTAACTAGTAGGAGTGAGAAAAACATCACGGGGTGGTGCGCATTGTTTGGGTGTGTGTTACATTACATTCACTAGAAGGAGTGACAAAAACATCACGTAGTGGTGTGAATCGGAGGGTCTGAATTAGGATAGGCTGTGAGTGGCAATGTAGGATGGAGAAAAGCACCGCGGGGTGGTCAGCATGGGGAAGTCAGGGAACATGCAATGGCAATGTAGGATAGGTTTCTGAAAAACAGCGCGGGGTGGTGGGCATTGTATGGGTGTGTGTTACATTACATTCACTAGTAGGAGTGAGAAAAACATCACGGGATGGTGTGAATCGGAGGGTCTGATTTAGGATACGCAGTGAGAGGCAATGTAGGATGGATAAAAGCACCGCGGGGTGGTCAGCATGGGGAGGTCAGGGAACATGCAGTGGCAATGTAGGATAGGTTTCTGAAAAATATCGTGGGGTGGTGCGCATTGTATGGGTGTGTGTTACATTACATTCACTAGTAGGAGTGAGAAAAACATCTCGCGGTGGTGCGCATTGTATGGGTGTGTGTTACATTACATTCACTAGTAGGAGTGAGAATAATATCACGGGGTGGTCTGAATCGGAGGGTCTGAATTAGTATAGGCAGTGAGTGGCAATGTAGAATGGAGAAAAGCACCGCGGTGTGGTCAGCATGGGGAGGTCAGGGAACATGCAGTGGCAATGTAGGATAGTTTTCTGAAAAATATCGCGGGGTGGTGCACATTGTATGGGTGTGTGTTACAATACATTCACTAGTAGGAGTGAGAAAAACATCACGGGTTGGTGTGATTCGGAGGGTCTAAATTAGGATAGGCAGTGAGTGGCAATGTAGGATGCAGAAAAGCACCGCGGGGTGGTCAGCATTGGGACGTCAGGGAACATGCAGTGGCAATGTAGGATAGGTTTCTGAAAAACATCGCGGGGTGGTGCACATTGTATGGGTGTGTGTTACATAACATTCACTAGTAGGAGTGAGAAAAACACCACGGGGTGGTATCAATCGGAGGGTCTGATTTAGGATAGGCAGTGAGTGGCAATGTCGGATGGAGAAAAGCACCGCCCGGTGGTCAGCATGGGGAGGTCAGGGAACATGCAGTGGCAATGTAGGATAGGTTTCTGAAAAACATCGCGGCGTGGTGCGCATTGTATGGGTGTGTGTTACATTACATTCACAAGTAGGAGTGAGAAAAACATCACGGGGTGGTGCGCATTGTATGGGTGTGTGTTACATTACATTCACTAGTAGGAGTGAGAAAAACATCACGGGGTGGTGCGCAATGTATGGGTGTGTGTTACATTACATTCACAAGTAGGAGTGAGAAAAACATCACGGGGTGGTGCGCATTGTATGGGTGTGTGTTACATTACATTCAATAGTAGGAGTGAGAAAAACATCACGGGGTGGTGTGAATCGGAGGGTCTGAATTAGGATAGGCAGTGAGTGCCAATGTAGGATGGAGAAAAGCACCGCGGGGTGGTCACCATGGGGAGGTCAGGGAACATGCAGTGGCAATGTAGGATAGGTTTCTGAAAAACATCGTGGGGTGGTGCGCATTGTATGGGTGTGTGTTACATTACATTCACTAGTAGGAGTGAGAAAAACATCACGGGGTGGTGCGCATTGTATGGGTGTGTGTTACATTACGTTCACTAGTAGAAGTGAGAAAAACAACATGGGGTGGTGCGCATTGTATGGGTGTGTGTTACATTACATTCACTAGTAGGAGTGAGAAAAACATCACGGGGTGGTGTGAATCGGAGGGTCTGAATTAGGATAGGCAGTGAGTGGCAATGTAGGATGGAGAAAAGCACCGCGGGGTGGTCAGCATGGGGACGTCAGGGAACATGCAGTGGCAATGTAGGATAGGTTTCTGAAAAACATCGCGGGGTGCTGCGCATTGTATGGGTGTGTGTTACATAACATTCACTAGTAGGAGTGAGAAAAACATCACGGGCTGGTGTGAATCGGAGGGTCTGATTTAGGATAGGCAGTGAGTGGCAATGTCAGATGGAGAAAAACACCGCGGGGTGGTCAGCATGGGGAGGTCAGGGAACATGCAGTGGCAATGTAGGATAGGTTTCTGAAAAACATCGCGGGGTGGTGGGCATTGTATGGGTGTGTGTTACATTACATTAACTAGTAGGAGTGAGAAAAACATCACGGGGTGGTGCGCATTGTTTGGGTGTGTGTTACATTACATTCACTAGAAGGAGTGACAAAAACATCACGTAGTGGTGTGAATCGGAGGGTCTGAATTAGGATAGGCTGTGAGTGGCAATGTAGGATGGAGAAAAGCACCGCGGGGTGGTCAGCATGGGGAAGTCAGGGAACATGCAATGGCAATGTAGGATAGGTTTCTGAAAAACAGCGCGGGGTGGTGGGCATTGTATGGGAGTGTGTTACATTACATTCACTTGTAGGAGTGAGAAAAACATCACGGGATGGTGTGAATCGGAGGGTCTGATTTAGGATACGCAGTGAGTGGCAATTTAGGATGGATAAAAGCAACGCGGGGTGGTCAGCATGGGGAGGTCAGGGAACATGCAGTGGCAATGTAGGATAGGTTTCTGAAAAACATCGTGGGGTGGTGCGCATTGTATGGGTGTGTGTTACATTACATTCACTAGTAGGAGTGAGAAAAACACGGGTTGGTGCGCATTGTATTGATGTGTGTTACATTACATTCACGAGTAGGAGTGAGAAAACCATCACGGGTTGGTGTGAATCGGAGGGTCTGAATTAGGATAGGCAGTGAGTGGCAATGTAGGATGGAGAAAAGCACCGCGGGGTGGTCACCATGGGGAGGTCAGGGAACATGCAGTGGCAATGTAGGATAGGTTTCTGAAAAACATCGTGGGGTGGTGCGCATTGTATGGGTGTGTGTTACATTACATTCACTAGTAGGAGTGAGAAAAACATCACGGGGTGGTGCGCATTGTATCGGTGTGTGGTACATTACGTTCACTAGTAGGAGTGAGAAAAACAACACGGGGTGGTGCGCATTGTATGGGTGTGTGTTACATTACATTCACTAGTAGGAGTGAGAAAAACATCACGGGGTGGTGTGAATCGGAGGGTCTGAATTAGGATAGGCAGTGAGTGGTAATGTAGGATATAGAAAAGCACCGCGGGGTGGTCAGCATGGGGACGTCAGGGAACATGCAGTGGCAATTTAGGATAGGATTCTGAAAAACATCGCGGGGTGCTGCGCATTGTATGGGTGTGTGTTACATAACATTCACTAGTAGGAGTGAGAAAAACATCACGGGTTGGTGTGAATCGGAGGGTCTGAATTAGGATAGGCAGTGAGTGGCAATGTAGGATGGAGAAAAGCACCGAGGGGTGGTCAGCATGGGGAGGTCAGGGAACATGCTGTGGCAATGTAGGATAGTTTTCTGAAAAACATCGCGGGGTGGTGCGCATTGTATGGGTGTGTGTTACATTACATTCACTAGTAGGAGTGAGAAAAACATCACGGGGTGGTTCGCATTGTATGGGTGTGTGTTACATTACATTCACTAGTAGGAGTGAGAAAAACATCACAGGGTGGTGTGAATCGGAGGGTCTGAATTAGGATAGGCAGTGAGTGGCAATATAGGATGGAGAAAAGCACCGCGGATTGGTCTCCCTGGGGAGGTAAGGGAACATGCAGTAACAATGTAGGATAGGTTTCTGAAAAACATCGCGGGGTGGTGCGCATTGTATGGGTGTGTGTTACATTACATTCACTAGTAGGAGTGAGAAAAACATCACGGGGTGGTGTGAATTGGAGGGTTTGAATTAGGTTAGGCAGTGAGTGGCAATGTAGGATGCAGAAAAGCACCGCGGGGTTTTCAGCATGGGGACGTCAGGGAACATGCAGTGGCAATGTAGGATAGGTTTCTGAAAAACATCGCGGGGTGGTGCACATTGTATCGGTGTGTGTTACATAACATTCACTAGTAGGAGTGAGAAAAACATCACGGGGTGGTGTCAATCGGAGGTTCTGATTTAGGATAGGCAGTGAGGGGCAATGTTGGATGGAGAAAAGCACCGTGGGGTGGTCAGCATGGGGAGGTCAGGGAACATGCAGTGGTAATGTAGGATAGGTTTCTGAAAAACATCGCGGGGTGGTGCGCATTGTATGGGTGTGTGTCACATTACATTCACTAGTAGGAGTGAGAAAAACATCACGGGGTGGTGCGCATTGTATGGGTGTGTGTTGCATTACATTCACTAGTAGGAGTGAGAAAAATATCACGGGGTGGTATGAATCGGAGGGTCTGAATTAGTATAGGCAGTGAGTGGCAATGTAGAATGGAGAAAAGCACCGCGGTGTGGTCAGCATGGGGAGGTCAGGGAACATGCAGTGGCAATGTAGGATAGTTTTCTGAAAAATATCGCGGGGTGGTGCACATTGTATGGGTGTGTGTTACAATACATTCACTAGTAGGAGTGAGAAAAACATCACGGGTTGGTGTGATTCGGAGGGTCTGAATTAGGATAGGCAGTGAGTGGCAATGTAGGATGCAGAAAAGCACCGCGGGGTGGTCAGCATTGGGACGTCAGGGAACATGCAGTGGCAATGTAGGATAGGTTTCTGAAAAACATCGCGGGGTGGTGCACATTGTATGGGTGTGTGTTACATAACATTCATTAGTAGGAGTGAGAAAAACATCACGGGGTGGTATCAATCGGAGGGTCTGATTTAGGATAGGCAGTGAGTGGCAATGTCGGATGGAGAAAAGCACCGCCCGGTGGTCAGCATGGGGAGGTCAGGGAACATGCAGTGGCAATGTAGGATAGGTTTCTGAAAAACATCGCGGCGTGGTGCGCATTGTATGGGTGTGTGTTACATTACATTCACAAGTAGGAGTGAGAAAAACATCACGGGGTGGTGCGCATTGTATGGGTGTGTGTTACATTACATTCACTAGTAGGAGTGAGAAAAACATCACGGGGTGGTGCGCAATGTATGGGTGTGTGTTACATTACATTCACAAGTAGGAGTGAGAAAAACATCACGGGGTGGTGCGCATTGTATGGGTGTGTGTTACATTACATTCAATAGTAGGAGTGAGAAAAACATCACGTGGTGGTGTGAATCGGAGGGTCTGAATTAGGATAGGCAGTGAGTGCCAATGTAGGATGGAGAAAAGCACCGCGGGGTGGTCACCATGGGGAGGTCAGGGAACATGCAGTGGCAATGTAGGATAGGTTTCTGAAAAACATCGTGGGGTGGTGCGCATTGTATGGGTGTGTGTTACATTACATTCACTAGTAGGAGTGAGAAAAACATCACGGGGTGGTGCGCATTGTATGGGTGTGTGTTACATTACGTTCACTAGTAGAAGTGAGAAAAACAACATGGGGTGGTGCGCATTGTATGGGTGTGTGTTACATTACATTCACTAGTAGGAGTGAGAAAAACATCACGGGGTGGTGTGAATCGGAGGGTCTGAATTAGGATAGGCAGTGAGTGGCAATGTAGGATGGAGAAAAGCACCGCGGGGTGGTCAGCATGGGGACGTCAGGGAACATGCAGTGGCAATGTAGGATAGGTTTCTGAAAAACATCGCGGGGTGCTGCGCATTGTATGGGTGTGTGTTACATAACATTCACTAGTAGGAGTGAGAAAAACATCACGGGCTGGTGTGAATCGGAGGGTCTGATTTAGGATAGGCAGTGAGTGGCAATGTCAGATGGAGAAAAACACCGCGGGGTGGTCAGCATGGGGAGGTCAGGGAACATGCAGTGGCAATGTAGGATAGGTTTCTGAAAAACATCGCGGGGTGGTGGGCATTGTATGGGTGTGTGTTACATTACATTAACTAGTAGGAGTGAGAAAAACATCACGGGGTGGTGCGCATTGTTTGGGTGTGTGTTACATTACATTCACTAGAAGGAGTGACAAAAACATCACGTAGTGGTGTGAATCGGAGGGTCTGAATTAGGATAGGCTGTGAGTGGCAATGTAGGATGGAGAAAAGCACCGCGGGGTGGTCAGCATGGGGAAGTCAGGGAACATGCAATGGCAATGTAGGATAGGTTTCTGAAAAACAGCGCGGGGTGGTGGGCATTGTATGGGAGTGTGTTACATTACATTCACTTGTAGGAGTGAGAAAAACATCACGGGATGGTGTGAATCGGAGGGTCTGATTTAGGATACGCAGTGAGTGGCAATTTAGGATGGATAAAAGCAACGCGGGGTGGTCAGCATGGGGAGGTCAGGGAACATGCAGTGGCAATGTAGGATAGGTTTCTGAAAAACATCGTGGGGTGGTGCGCATTGTATGGGTGTGTGTTACATTACATTCACTAGTAGGAGTGAGAAAAACACGGGTTGGTGCGCATTGTATTGATGTGTGTTACATTACATTCACGAGTAGGAGTGAGAAAACCATCACGGGTTGGTGTGAATCGGAGGGTCTGAATTAGGATAGGCAGTGAGTGGCAATGTAGGATGGAGAAAAGCACCGCGGGGTGGTCACCATGGGGAGGTCAGGGAACATGCAGTGGCAATGTAGGATAGGTTTCTGAAAAACATCGTGGGGTGGTGCGCATTGTATGGGTGTGTGTTACATTACATTCACTAGTAGGAGTGAGAAAAACATCACGGGGTGGTGCGCATTGTATCGGTGTGTGGTACATTACGTTCACTAGTAGGAGTGAGAAAAACAACACGGGGTGGTGCGCATTGTATGGGTGTGTGTTACATTACATTCACTAGTAGGAGTGAGAAAAACATCACGGGGTGGTGTGAATCGGAGGGTCTGAATTAGGATAGGCAGTGAGTGGTAATGTAGGATATAGAAAAGCACCGCGGGGTGGTCAGCATGGGGACGTCAGGGAACATGCAGTGGCAATTTAGGATAGGATTCTGAAAAACATCGCGGGGTGCTGCGCATTGTATGGGTGTGTGTTACATAACATTCACTAGTAGGAGTGAGAAAAACATCACGGGTTGGTGTGAATCGGAGGGTCTGAATTAGGATAGGCAGTGAGTGGCAATGTAGGATGGAGAAAAGCACCGAGGGGTGGTCAGCATGGGGAGGTCAGGGAACATGCTGTGGCAATGTAGGATAGTTTTCTGAAAAACATCGCGGGGTGGTGCGCATTGTATGGGTGTGTGTTACATTACATTCACTAGTAGGAGTGAGAAAAACATCACGGGGTGGTTCGCATTGTATGGGTGTGTGTTACATTACATTCACTAGTAGGAGTGAGAAAAACATCACAGGGTGGTGTGAATCGGAGGGTCTGAATTAGGATAGGCAGTGAGTGGCAATATAGGATGGAGAAAAGCACCGCGGATTGGTCTCCCTGGGGAGGTAAGGGAACATGCAGTAACAATGTAGGATAGGTTTCTGAAAAACATCGCGGGGTGGTGCGCATTGTATGGGTGTGTGTTACATTACATTCACTAGTAGGAGTGAGAAAAACATCACGGGGTGGTGTGAATTGGAGGGTTTGAATTAGGTTAGGCAGTGAGTGGCAATGTAGGATGCAGAAAAGCACCGCGGGGTTTTCAGCATGGGGACGTCAGGGAACATGCAGTGGCAATGTAGGATAGGTTTCTGAAAAACATCGCGGGGTGGTGCACATTGTATCGGTGTGTGTTACATAACATTCACTAGTAGGAGTGAGAAAAACATCACGGGGTGGTGTCAATCGGAGGTTCTGATTTAGGATAGGCAGTGAGGGGCAATGTTGGATGGAGAAAAGCACCGTGGGGTGGTCAGCATGGGGAGGTCAGGGAACATGCAGTGGTAATGTAGGATAGGTTTCTGAAAAACATCGCGGGGTGGTGCGCATTGTATGGGTGTGTGTCACATTACATTCACTAGTAGGAGTGAGAAAAACATCACGGGGTGGTGCGCATTGTATGGGTGTGTGTTGCATTACATTCACTAGTAGAAGTGAGAAAAATATCACGGGGTGGTATGAATCGGAGGGTCTGAATTAGTATAGGCAGTGAGTGGCAATGTAGAATGGAGAAAAGCACCGCGGTGTGGTCAGCATGGGGAGGTCAGGGAACATGCAGTGGCAATGTAGGATAGTTTTCTGAAAAATATCGCGGGGTGGTGTGCATTGTATGGGTGTGTGTTACATTACATTCACTAGTAGGAGTGAGAAAAACATCACGGGTTGGTGTGATTCGGAGGGTCTGAATTAGGATAGGCAGTGAGTGGCAATGTAGGATGCAGAAAAGCACCGCGGGGTGGTCAGCATGGGGACGTCAGGGAACATGCAGTGGCAATGTAGCATAGGTTTCTGAAAAACATCGCGGGGTTGTGCGCATTGTATGGGTGTGTGTTACATTACATTCACTAGTAGGAGTGAGAAAAACATCACGGGTTGGTGCGCAATGTATGGGTGTGTGTTACATTACATTCACTAGTAGAGTGAGAAAAACATCACGGCGTGGTGTGAATCAGAGGGTCTGAATTAGGGTAGGCAGTGAGTGGCAATGTAGGATGGAGAAAAGCACCGCGGGGTGGTCAGCATGGGGACGTCAGGGAATATGCAGTGGCAATGTAGGATAGGTTTCTGAAAAACATCGCGGGGTGGTGCACATTGTATGGGTGTGTGTTACATAACATTCACTAGTAGGAGTGAGAAAAACATCACGGGGTGGTGTCAATCGGAGGTTCTGATTTAGGATAGGCAGTGAGTGGCAATGTCGGATGGAGAAAAGCACCGCGGGGTGGTCAGCATGGGGAGGTCAGGGAACATGCAGTGGCAATGTAGGATAGGTTTCTGAAAAACATCGCGGGGTGGTGCGCATTGTATGGGTGTGTGTTACATTACATTCACTAGTAGGAGTGAGAAAAACATCACGGGTTGGTGCGCAATGTATGGGTGTGTGTTACATTACATTCACTAGTAGGAGTGAGAAAAACATCACGGCGTGGTGTGAATCAGAGGGTCTGAATTAGGGTAGGCAGTGAGTGGCAATGTAGGATGGAGAAAAGCACCGCGCGGTGGTCAGCATGGGGACGTCAGGGAATATGCAGTGGCAATGTAGGATAGGTTTCTGAAAAACATCGCGGGGTGGTGCACATTGTATGGGTGTGTGTTACATAACATTCACTAGTAGGAGTGAGAAAACCATCATGGGGTGGTGTGAATCGGAGGGTCTGATTTAGGATAGGCAGTGAGTGGCAATGTCGGATGGAGAAAAGCACCGCGGTGTGGTCAGCATGGGGAGGTCAGGGAACATTCATTGGCAATGTAGGATAGGTTTCTGAAAAACATCGCGGGGTGTTGCGCATTGTATGTGTGTGTGTTACATTACATTCACTAGTAGGAGTGAGCAAAACATCACGGGGTGGTGCGGATTTTATGGGTCTGTGTTACATTACATTCACTAGTAAGAGTGAGAAAAACATCACGGGGTGGTGCGCATTGTATGGGTTTGTGTTACATTACATTGACTAATAGGAGTGAGAAAAACATCACGGGTTGGTGTGAATCAGAGCGTCTGAATTAGGATATGCAGTGAGTGGCAATGTAGGATGGAGAAAAGCACCGCGGGGTGGTCAGAATGGGGAGGTCATGGAACATGCAGTGGCACTGTAGGATAGGTTTCTGAAAAACATCGCGTGGTGGTGCGCATTGTATATGTGTGTGTTACATTACATTCACTAGTAGGAGTGAGAAAATCATCACGGGGTGGTGCGCATTGTATGGGTGTGTGTTACATTACATTGACTAGTAGGAGTGAGAAAAACATCACGCGGTGGGGCGCATTGTATGGGTGTGTGTTACATTACATTCACTAGTAGGAGTGAGAAAAACATCACGGGGTGGTGTGAATCGGAGGGTCTGAATTAGGATAGGCAGTGAGTGGCAATGTAGGATGGAGAAAAGCACCGCGGGGTGGTCAGCATGGGGAGGTCAGGGAACATGCAGTGGCAATGTAGGATATTTTTCTGAAAAATATCGCGGGGTGGTGCGCATTGTATGGTTGTGTGTTACATTACATTCACTAGTAAGAGTGAGAAAAACATCACGGGGTGGTGTGAATCGGAGGATCTGAATTAGGATAGGCAGTGAGGGGCAATGTAGGATGGAGAAAAGCACCGCGAGGTGGTCAGCATGGGGACGTCAGGGAACATGCAGTGGCAATGTAGGATAGGTTTCTGAAAAATATCGCGGGGTGGTGCACATTGTATGGGTGTGTGTTACATAACATTCACTAGTAGGAGTGAGAAAAACATCACGGGGTGGTGTGAATCGGAGGGTCTGATTTAGGATAGGGAGTGAGTCGCAATGTCGGATGGAGAAAAGCACCGCGGGGTGGTCAGCATGGGGAGGTCAGGGAACATGCATTGGCAATGTAGGATAGGTTTCTGAAAAACATCGCGGGGTGGTCCGCATTGTATGGGTGTGTGTTACATTACATTCACTAGTCGGAGTGAGAAAAACATGACAGGGTGGTGCGCATTGTATGGGTGTGTGTTACATTACATTCACTAGTAGGAGTGAGAAAAACATCACGGGTTGGTGTGAATCAGTGTGTCTGAATTAGGATAGGCAGTGAGTGGCAATGTAGGATGGAAAAAAGCACCGCGGGGTGGTCAGCATGGGGAGGGCAGGGAACATGCAATGGCAATGTAGGATAGGTTTCTGAAAAATATCGCGGGGTGGTGCGCATTGTATGGTTGTGTGTTACATTACATTCACTAGTAGGAGTGAGAAAAACATCACGGGGTGGTGCGCATTGTATGGGTGTGTGTTACATTACATTCACTAGTAGGAGTGATAAAAACATCACGGGGTGGTGCGCATTGTATGGGTGTGTGTTACATTACATTCACTAGTAGGAGTGAGAAAAACATCACGGGGTGGTGCGCATTGTATGGGTGTGTGTTACATTACATTCACTAGTAGGAGTGATAAAATCATCACGGGGTGGTGTGAATCGCAGGCTCTGAGTTAGGATAGGCAGTGAGTGGCAATGTAGGAACAAGAAAAGCACCGCGGGCTGGTCAGAATGGGGAGGTCATGGAACATGCAGTGGCAATGTAGGATAGGTTTCTGAAAAACATCGCGGGGTGGTGCGCATTGTATGGGTGTGTGGTACATTACATTCACTAGTAGGAGTGAGAAAAACATCACGGGGTGGTGCGCATTTTATGGGTGTGTGTTACATTACATTCACTAGTAGGAATGAGAAAAACATCACGGGGTGGTGCGCATTGTATGGGTGTGTGTTACATTACATTCACTAGTAGGAGTGGGAAAAACATCACGGGGTGGTGTGATTCGGAGGGTCTGAATTAGGATCGGCAGTGAGTGGCAATATAGGATGGAGAAAAGCACCGCGGGGTGGTGAGCAATGGGAGGTCAGTGAACATGCAGGGGCAAAGTAGGATAGGTTTCTGAAAAACATCGCGGGGTGGTGCGCATTGTATGGGTGTGTGTTACATTACATTCACTAGTAGGACTGAGAAAAACATCACGTTTTGGAGCGCATTGTATGGGTGTGTGTTACATTACATTCACTAGTAGGAGTGAGAAAAACATCACGGGGTGCTGTGAATCGGAGCGTCTGAATTAGGATAGGCAATGAGTGGCAATGTGGGATGGAGAAAAGCCCCGAGGGTGGTCAGCATGGCAGGTCAGGGAACATGCAGTGGCAATGTAGGATAGGTTTCTGAAAAACATCGCGGGTTGGTGCACATTGTATGGGTGTGTGTTACATTACATTCACTAGTAGGAGTGAGAAAAACATCACGGGGTGGTGTGAATCGGAGGGTCTGAATTAGGATAGGCAGTGAGTGGCAATGTATGATGGAGAAAAGCACCGCGGCGTGCTCAGCATGGGGAGGTAAGGGAACATGCAGTGGCAATGTAGGATAGGTTTCTGAAAAACATCGCGTGCTGGTGCGCATTGTATGCGTGTGTGTTACAATACATTCACTAGTAGGAGTGAGAAAAACATCACGGGTTGGTGCGCATTGTATGGATGTGTGTTACATTACATTCACTAGTAGAAGTGAAAAAAACATCACGGGGTGGTGTGAATCGGATGGTCTGAATTAGGATAGGCAGTGAGTGGCAATGTAGGATGGAGAAAATCACCGCCGGGTGGTCAGCATGGGGAGGTCAGGGAACATGAAGTGGCAATGTAGGATAGTTTTCTGAAAAACAACGCGGTGTGGTGCGCATTGTATGGGTGTGTCTTACATAACATTCACTACTAGGAGTGAGAAAACCATCATGTGGTGGTGTGAATCGGAGGGTCTGATTTAGGATAGGCAGTGAGTGGCAATGTCGGATGGAGAAAAGCACCGCGGGGTGGTCAGCATGGGGAGGTCAGGGAACATTCATTGGCAATGTAGGATAGGTTTCTGAAAAACATCGCGG